>NC_052512.1:1798237-1909451 GCF_014356525.2 Nilaparvata lugens | reverse complement strand
TCTTCATTTCCTTCATCTTCTTTCCTTCTTTTTCTTTCTTGGTGTTTTTCTTCTTCTCTCTCTCTCTCTCTCTTAATGTTCTTCTTGCTCTTCTTGTTCAAGGGGGTGGAGGGTGGTTGAGGCTCAATGATTGGGGTTGCACTTACTTAGTGGCTGAAGTTAATGGTTGTCGGTCGGTCCACGGGGCCAACCATACTTAATGGATGCCATTTAAGAGTCTATGATATCCACTTTTCGAGGTTCCTTCTCTGCTTATTCTCCTCCTATTTCTCATTCTTCTTCTTCTTCTACCACTTCTACTTCTCCATTTTATTCAATCACTTATTTTTCTTCTCCCTCTCTTTCAACTAATTCTACCTCTTTTACTTGTTGTTCATGAGCGAGTTCTCCAACCCAGAGTATCACTACCATAACACACATGGAAAAATAACTACCTCATCTTTGTGGATCATTCACAAACTTGTCTCGTTTTCGAAAAGAATCATTCTAAGAGAAACAAGATTTAAAATTGGAAAAAACTGAAAGTCTGTGTTAAATAATACGTATAAGGCACGAATCTTAAAATAATATGAATAATTTTATAATTTTAATAATCAATCAATAATTTTATTCAATTCAACACAATATAGATAAAAGTAGCCAAAATACAACAAGACACAATCAAACAATAGTTTCTAAAAAATACAGAAACAGGCATCATGGTGGGGTGTGCTGAAAAGAAAGAAAGGAAGAAAAATACCTAGCCAACTGTTTTCCCATGTAAAAGGTAGGTAGAGGGTATAAAAGTAAGGAATGAATGGTGAAGAGGAGAAGAAAAGGGAAGTATTGGAGAAGAAGGTAGGAAAAAAGAGAAAAAATGAGCAAAAATTGTAAGCGAGTCCACTTTAAACAAATGTATCTAAAAGAAATGGCCTTGCAAACAGTATAGGGCAGAAATCTTGAGATTCATACGTCGATATGGAAGAAAACGTTACTGTAGGTCCATGTTTTTAATTCTAGTTTAGTTTCTCTACTAATCTTAGAGTCTATGAGGAAGTGGTCCGGGTTTATTATTTTAGTGCTTATTTAGATCAACTGTTTCCTTAAACATTCAATATTGGTGTGATATGTGACAAATCTATTTGCAGTGGGCCTTAAATGATAATTTATAGACAATGGAGTTGAAGTGCGAGGAGAATGGGATCATATTAAGAATTAATAGGCTATTTATTGAGCTTATTAAGAATAAATAGGCTATTTATTGAGCTTAGTTCGAGTTTATAAATGATGTTTTGTATCAACGCCACCTGATCTTTTATCATAGCTCGTTAGGAATACAAACACTGTACTAGTACAAAATACAAACCCACTGCCCTGTAATCAAGTTGTAGCCTCTTCAACACTACAACCTAACATTTCTCATCTCTCCTTCCCCTCCTACAACTCCATCTCTTTCACTTCCACCTGTTCGTCTTCTTCAACACTTGTTTTTCTCTCCTCTCATAGCCAACATCTCCTCCACCTCCTTCATTTCGATTTCCTTGTTATCATTATTTTCAGCTCCAATTTCACATTCACCATCCTTTACATTCTACGTCTCACACTTTATTCCTCCTCTATTCACCACCTTCTTGTTCTTCTTCTCCTTCTTCTTCATCTTAATCTTTTTCTTCTTCTTTTTTTCTCACTTTTCTTCTTCTTCTTTTTCATCACTGTTTCTTTTACCATCTCTTTCTTGACACTAATATTGTCATCATTCTTTCACTGATATGTCCTCTTTTATGACTTCTTTTTTTTCTTTCACCTCCAATTCTACCTTCCAATTCTTTTCTCTATCAGCACTCCATCTATGCGTATCTCTCCATACTCCGTTCATTCTGATATTGTGAACCAAACCGAAATCATCGTGGATATTATTCTGATTTTAATTATTAGGATATTGATCATTATGATTCTGTTTGAGAATGTCTATCGACAATTCTTGCTAAGGAAGGGAAATTTAGGGCGTATGATGGAGAACTCTACTACTTGCAGACTGAATATAGAAAGAATCACTTCATAATGTCAATTTTTTCTAGTCCCTAGATCTGTATCAGCGAACTTAGATAGTTCTAGCTTAGGCTAGGCAAACACCAGTTAGTCAAGACAAGACAAGACATGATCAGCCACGTTCAGTCACAATACTCCACAAAGTGCTTATGAAGACATATCTAATTGCAATGACTAATCAGTGTGTATTGCGTCAACAGCAACTATGTAAGTATTGTGGACTAAACGTGTCTGATCATGTCTTGTCTTGTCTTGACTAACTAGTGTGTGCCTAGCCTTACCCGGCCATTTCTGTGCTCACATTTGACAGCACATATGACCTATACCATAGAGAAACAATAGTGTAAGTAGATATCCATGGTATAGGGAATTTATGTCGCAACTTTTACTGTTATCTCTGTTCTATTACTGTCGATTATTGTCATTTTTTACTGTTTTTTTGGGGTGATAGTGTATGAACGGCACAATTTGAGAGACTACCAGCATCACACAGCTGCATAGGAAAGAACTACGTGAACTATTGGCTTGGGATAACAGTAAAAGTTGCAACATAAATGCCCTATACCATGGGATATCTACCTATCGTTTCTCTATGCCTATACTCTGTCCAAACAAGCATGAGCTCTGAAGGATTAGGCCGACCCTCCTACTACTCACACACACAATTGTAGTCTCCTTTTGTGTGTGTGAGTAAAGGGACGGTCTGCCTACCTGTATACCACGTAGTATACATAGTATATCAATGGCACAGGTGTGCCTGCGCGCGGGGGAGCGAGGGTCGGCTTAATCTTTCAGGGCTCATGACAGTTTGGACTGACTATACCTAGCAGGTAGGTGGACAGGTAGGTAAGACAGGTACGTAGGTTTGGACAGACTACACCTATCAGGTAGGTGACCGGAACTTTGAGACCAACTAGGAAAAAGAGGGATTTTGGGACCAAGTCTGGGGTTTCTACCTGTGAGGTGATTAGCAAACAATAGGCCTTTTGACAGGTTCACGCGCTTCTGTTACTGAATGAAACCCATTCATTTTCAGAAATAGTTCTGTGTACAGAGTAGATAATCAATCTATTTTTATCACAGACTCTTCAGATGGCCTCTTTTCCAACATGTTATTAGCTCCAAGGTTTTTGATCTAATAAAAACTTGATATTCAAATTTTCCTGTTCGAGTAGCAGAAATAATTTTATTCAACTTTAAAATCTGAATGAATCAATATATGAGGTACTGTCTATTGAATAGATATTCATACATAGTTAATAGGTTCGCAGCTGACTAGCTAATTATATGTTCAATTCAATGCAATTCAAAAGTTGTTTATTTCATAAGTTATACAAGCGATTACCATGCTATAGCATAAAAATGAGAATACACTTTCAGTTATGTGTTCAATGCATTTTTGTTGAAGAACAAAATCTCCATCCACCTGTTGTAGACACCTGATTCTTCCTGTGAAGACTCATTCATCCTCTCTTATGTCAGAACCCTCTAGACCCAAAAGGTATTGGTCCCTAAAAGTATTGGTTCCAAAGCTCCTCGCACCATGAGGTAGGTTGCATATTATACGAGCATTGCAGCTTATTGGATTATTCATACAAAACATCCTACATTTTGTTTAATCTCTCAATACTGTCTGCCAATCTGAATAACACACAATGATGAGAATGGGCGAGTCATGGGAGAGTATTGTTGTTACATTTTCTGTTTTTCTTCCTTCTATTAAGGATAGTTGTGAATTTGGTAGTGTGGTAGCCTACGAATATTCAAACCAAAAACTGAAACGAATAGTTTGGAACAATACAATAAAAATTATTGCAATAATTAATTAATAATTAATCTGAGGGAAAATGGTATAAAATATTTCGAGTCATCTTCATCTAGGAGTCTATGCATCATCTCCGCTTAACCATAGATAAACAATAGCTCAAGTAGATATCCCATGGTATACTTTTACTGTTATCTCAAGACGATTATTATATATTACTGTCGGTTTTTACTGTTTTGTTAGGGTGAGAGTGTATGAACGGCACAGTATGAGAGACTACCAGCGTCACACAGTTTCACGGGAAAGAACTACGTGGACTATTGGCTTGAGATAACAGTAAAAGTTGCGACAAGGGATACCATGGGATATCTACTTACGCTATTGTTTCTCTATGGTTTGTTTATCTCTAAACTGCTAATGCAGTCACATTTTTTATCATGTGTTACATTTCGGGTTGAAAAGAACAGCCAAATAATATGCGTTTGAATGTAGCTGGTGCATATGGGTCTAAAAACAGAGCTTGACGGTTCACGGTAGATTGTGTGAGGTCTTACTAGTGAAGGTAAGGATAATCATTAATACCTGTACAATGAACCTGTTGGTTGGACTTCTATAGACTCAGTGAGTCGAGTAGATTGTTATAATATTTTTAAAATATTTCGAAATCAACGATTAAAGTTTTTTGATATAGGGAAACAATATATTTATAGTGATTCCTGTACCTAAAGGTGTGCCGAATGGGTTCCGGTGACTAGACATTACCAGGTGAACGTTATGCTACGCAGAAGCATATGCGCCATTACTATCGCTCTCCTCTGAAAATGGGACAGGTTCTACTTTCTGGCAAGATTTTTCCATCACCGTTGACAGTTTGAAGACTTACATTTAAGAAGCACATGTAGCATTTTTTGGGAACTATCGGCCGACAAAAAATCAATCAAAATCTGTGTGAACCCGGCCTAAGGAGTTTACCATATCGCATAACATTTTCAACGGTATCCTTGATCAACCCAATATTTCTAACTTGAGAGCCTACAGCACAAAACTCCATCCATAAGTAACATTGTCTTAATCGATTTTATTCTTCAAATTCTCAATAGAGCAGCGAAATGACACAAGTTGAGTAAAGTAAATATGTGATGAATGAATATATGAGTATATAGGTTGATATGTAGTTCTCCTTGACGCCGCCGCGGCGCTAATATACAGCCATTTTGCGGCTGCTTTTGAAAGATCGTAATCTTTGATGTTGAGAAGTGAATTATGTTTGCCGAGTGCAAGGCTGTTGTAACTTGCTTATGTTGTCATGTACAGTCACCATTTTTGCAATGTTTTATTTTTATGAACATGTTACATTTACTAGCCGTGCCTGTGTTCATTAGGCTCGCCCGTATCAATGGCAAGGTTGATAGTGATCGCTCGTAAATAAGGTGCGAATATTCATAACAAGTTGGAAGTACTAGCAGAGATACACAATTAATGTTATGTAAGTAGCTAAGTGATGTTTGTTTCTAGTGCTGATCTCTAGGGAGGATTTTAGAGATTTTCTCAAGTCTTGAAACTGTTTTTACCGGTTTTACGAATTTTGGTGAGAATATTATGTAGATAGCAAAACTATAGTCATCCGCACGAAAATATTCCGATGAAAATTGGAAGAGATGAGTGCAACGATGTCAAATGAGAGTTGATCAACGTTGTCAGCTGATTATAAATGGGATCTATACTTACGAAATTCTCAAAGACCTTAAAGAGATATAGACCCACAATGCCTATGCCTTCCCAATGATAGCTCTTACTTGAAATTGAAGGCCGCCATTGGGGTATTTTAGCACGAGATATTATATCTATATATTTGTAATACAATAGATCACAAAGGCATTGGTGGCATTGGTATGTAATAATCTTATGGGTTGCCCCAAAGACCTTAAAGATGCATATCTCTTTAAGGTCTTTGGGTTGCCCCCTCAATGGCGGATTTCAATTCCAAGTACTACACTAGCGCTGCATGTGAGTCTATGCATCTTTAAGGTCTTTGGAAATTCTTATCTGATTCACTCACTGACTCACTCACTGATTACGATTTCTGAAAAACTACTGGATGGATTGCAACAAACTCAGAATATAGCTTCCTTGTAAGTCCTAGGTGCTCACTAGGAAATAATTTGGCGATATTTTAACTTTAAAGGTGGTTTATGAAAGTTTAAGTTTGTCTTTTAGCATGTATATTCTTCTCCATCTTCCAATCTCTTAATGTTCATACTATAATATGTCAATAGAACTACAATCTAGAGAGAGTACCTTTTCGGAAAAGTTGTTACGGTTGAAATTGGCAACTAAATTAATTAATAGTCTAATTTTGTTAGGTTGACAGTAAGTTGAGGATAGTTTCTAAACAAGATTTGAGTTCTTTCACTCCATTAGATTAGCACTAATTTGAAGAACTTATTTAAAATCTATTTATTGTGAAATATTTTGATTGGGTACTGCTACTTTAGGCCCCCCGCAAAGTAGACCCACGCTAAACCACGAAAAGCAACCCACGTCGTGGGATGCTTTGTAAACCATTGCTAGGCTTCTCCAGACATCTGTGTAATGATAATAATACATGCAATGAATAATCCAATTGTCAGCTGATTGATTATGAATAATTCTATAGCAATGATATAGCAAAACATCCCACGGCGTGGGTTGCTTTTCGTGGATTAACGTGGGTCTACTTTGCGGCGGGGCTGAATCAGAACTATACCCAGAAGTACAGATAATTTATTGAATCTTAATATTCCATAAAACAAAAATTTGACGACGGGGGTTGCTTTCATCAATCAAAAAATTATAATAATGATTTCGATTTAATCTGAATCATAAATTCATATAAACTAGCAATTAGTTGTCTATTCTCTCAAGAATAACATTGCTTTTAATTCCCGTAGCGAAGCTCGGGTGCCCTGCTAGTATTTTTATAATAAACTGAACGAATTGGCAAGGTCAAAGGGTGCGGGAGGGCGTCCTGTGCCTGACTTCAATATTTTAAAGATTTCAATTTTACTGTAGAATAATTTAGTAAATAAATCAAACCGGAGAACAGCTACTGTCAAAGAGATTCATAAGACAGTGGCTTTCCAAATTAGCTACAAATATTGTGAGTGTTAATTCTGCTCATATACTCACATTTATATCACGATGTATTGTATCAAAGTCGTTAGCATTGTCATCAACATACCTGAAAATAAAATGAACAAGTGAATAAGATGAGTTGATTATATTTAAAACTGAAAATATTTTAAAAAAACTGAAAAATTAATGCTCTAAAATGAAATAAAGATTGATCTAATGTCGTTATTAACAATTATTGTTATCGGATAAATTAAAATCACCTATGATCACCAGAAGAGCTATGTTCAATGTTTTTAGTCAAACGACGAATCTCTCAGACTGTTCCATGAATGGCCAACAGAAAAACTCGTTTTCATTCAGCATTTTGATGATTTGTTGCAATACTAAATTGTGACCGGTCGTCACATGTTTTCCCATGATTTCAAATTGAGCAAAATTCAGTCTTTCTTTTCAACCTTTTTCTTGCTTGTGGCATAACCTTTTTCCTTCTTCTCCTTTTCATAACCCACTCCTTCCAGCCTTGCTCTTTCCCCCTTCTCCTTGTTTTCCTTATTCCTTTTCTTCTTTCTTCCTATTTTTTCCTTCCATTTATTTTCCTTCCTTCTCTTCATTTTTTTGCATTCTATCCCTGTAATTCATTTTATTCTAATCAACTTATCTTATTTACATCTACTAATCTCCTACCTCTTCTTCTAATTCTATTGATTTTCTATTCCCTACTTTATTGCCTGAATCTTCATCTTGTAATTTTATTTTTTTCTCCCTAATCTTCTTTTCCTGCTTCTCTCCTTTTTAGTTTCTGTTCTTGTAGAATCTACGGGTGGTCAACTTAACATGAAAATGCCAATAACGTAGTTATTCATATAATGGGATGAAGATGGCCCTATACGTTTCTATTCATTTATAAAATTTAGTATCATCCTTCATATTTTATTTCTATTTTTCATAAGTTATTTCTTTTTCCTCATTCCGTCTCTTCTCCACAAGTTCTTTTTGCACTATATTCAATTCATTTTCTACATACTAGTCTTTAACTCCTACTCCTCCTCCTCATTCTTCTTCCTCCAGAATTCTAATATATTCTTTCTTCCTACATTCTCTGTCTCCATCAATGACTGGCTTCTCCCCTTTCTCACATTTTGTTGTCCTCTTTGTTCTCCTTATCCCTCACCTATTTCTTCTTGCTTTTTTCGTGTTTTGACATATTTTCTGTCGTCGCTTCTTCTCCTTATTCTTTTTCTTCTACTTCTCCTTCTCCACCTTCTCATCCTCTTTCTCCTCCTCCTCCTCCTCCTCCTCCTCCTCCTCCTCCTTCTTCTTCTTCTTCTTCTTCTTCTTCTTCTTCTTCTTCTTCTTCTTCTTCTTCTTCTCTTCTTCTTCTTCTTTTTCTTTGTCTTCTCCCCCTTCCACTCCTCTTCCACCTTCTATCCTGCTTCGAGTGAGATGATGAAAGATTCCAGTAATAACGCATCACTTTGTCATTTACATAGAAACCTGACGTCGAATTTGCATAATAGATGTAGTTTACAAACTCTACCAACAGTGCACTCTGCTAATTCAATTCCATACAACTCGTAAATTGATGTTGTTGACAAGACATATCAATTTATCACATTCATTCTACAAATATCGTGTAAATTTGTTTTTTTGTCGGCATTTGATGGGAATTGAGAAAAATTCAAAGGAATTCCCAGCTTTCGTTCTAAAAAAGATTTTAGGAATGGATATTTCTTCAACTCTTCCACTTGACGTCTTCAGGACTTGTATACTGACTCATGTTCTACCACAGACTAAATGAACAGATCTCTGGTTCTTGTGTGATGATTTAAACAGGAGTACTGGGAACTTTGGGACCAATACATTTTGGGACTAACTGGCTCCGACCTAAGAAAGGATGGGTCTTCGCAGGAAGATTCAGGTGTCTCCATCAGGTGGTTCTTCAACACAAAGGCGTTGAACTCCTAAAATTAGCAAGTCAGTTGCAGGCCTATTCAACTATATAAATCAAATATACTCATTGGGTCACATGAATAAAGTTGAGCATTCGCTTATACTTCCAAAATATTGAGCATATGCTTCATTTTCTATGAATAAACTTGAGAAAACCCCTTTGCTCATGCTCATCGAACCCTTTCGGAAAGGCCGACTATTGTTTTCTAATCACATCGCAGATAGAAACTACAAACTTGGTCCCCTAAATTCCTAGTTTTCCTAGCTGTCTCAAAATTCCAGTTCCCAAAATTCCGGTCACCGTTAACAAATTTTGACCAGAGAGTATAGAATGTAACATTCATATACATGAGTATATTATGCTACATTCTATCCTCACTTGTTACGATTGTGTGAGCGGTAACACAATAATTGCTTTTTGTACAGTATACCGCAAAAACTATCAAGAACATAAAGAAAAAAATCTAGTGTGGCGCACTCACACAACTTTCCTTGCCATTATGAAGATATCCATTATACTCGAAGGTACATTATTATAATATCATCTGTAAAAATAATTCTCATGAACGCTCATATTCAGTAGCTATGAATTGCCTGGACTATAAAAGAAACATGATACACAGTGATCAGAAAATGAATGTTCGCTGCTTGCTGAATAGACAAACATCCATCCACACTACTCGTGATTCGGCGAGTATGCTTGGTGTTCGCCAAATCACACAACTTTCCTTGCCGTTATGAAGATTTCCATTATACTCGTAGGTACATTATTATAATACCATCTGAAAAAATAATTCTCATGAACGTTCAAATTCAGTACCTATGAATTGCCTGGACTATAAAATAAACATGATTCGGCGAGTATGCTTGGTGTTCGCCGAATGTCGCATGTCTGGAGCCGGCTGAAACAACGAGCACGAATGTTCGCTGCTTGCCGAATACCAAACATCCATCCACACTACTCGTGATTCGGCGAGTCGCTGCTCGGTGTTTGCCGAATGACGCATGTCTGGAGTCGGCTTAACATTACATCAGGGTCTTCTACGTGATAGTTTTCAGGAAAATAATTTGAAATTGATCAGCTGAGGACATAAATTCTTCTTCTTCTTCTTCTTCTTCTTCTTCTTCTTCTTCTTCTTCTTCTTCTTCTTCTTCTTCTTCTTCTTCTTCTTCTTCTTCTTCTTCTTCTTCTTCTTCTTCTTCTTCTTCTTCTTCTTCTTCTTCTTCTTCTTCTTCTTCTTCTTCTTCTTCTTCTTCTTCTTCTTCTTCTTCTTCTTCTTCTTCTTCTTCTTCTTCTTCTTCTTCTTCTTCTTCTTCTTCTTCTTCTTCTTCTTCTTCTTCTTCTTCTTCTTCTTCTTCTTCTTCTTCTTCTTCTTCTTCTTCTTCTTCTTCTTCTTCTTCTTCTTTTCCTTCGTCTTCTCCCCTTCCACTCCTCTTCCACATTCTATCCTGCTTCGAGCGAGATGATGAAAGATTCCAGTAATAACGCATCACTTTGTCATTTACATAGAAACCTGACGTCGAATTTGCATAATAGATGTAGTTTACAAACTCTTCCAACAGTGCACTCTGCTAATTCAATTCCATACAACTCGTATATTGATGTTGTTGACAAGACATATCAATTTATCACACTCATTCTCCAAATATAGTGTAATTTGTTTTTTTTTTTGTCGGTATTTGATGGAATTGAGAAAAATTCAAATGAATTCCCAGCAATCGTTCTAAAAAAGATTTTAGGAATGGATATTTCTTCAACTCTTCCACGTGACGTCTTCAGGACTTTTATACTGACTCATGTTCTACCACAGACTAAATAAACAGATCTCTGGTTCTTGTGGTGATGATTTAAACAGGAGTACTAGGAACGTTGGGACCAATACATTTTGGGACTAACTGCTCCGACATAAGAAAGGATGGGTCTTCGCAGGAAGATTCGGGTGTCTCCATCAAGTGGTTCTTCAACACAAAGGCGTTGAACTCATAAAATTAGCAAGTCAGTTCAGGCCTATTCAACTATATAAATTAAATATACTCATTGGGTCATATGAATAAAGTTGAGCATTCGCTTATACTTCCTCACCTCACCTCACCTATGGTGATAGGGCAAGGAAAGTGAAAAGATAGAGAGAGAGATTTCATGTTCTATCCTTTACAATCCACCGTAAAGCAGCTTCCACATCATCTATATTTTGTCAAAATAATTCATATAACTTCTGTGCACTCACTTTCAGTGATTCATGCTTTTTCCAGAATCATTCTGCTACACTCTGAGTGACGGGAAGGGAAATTTTGGATGAATGTCATTTCCACGAATAAATTTATGAAACTAGTAAGATACTGACGAGAAGATAATGTATTCAGTCATTGATTAATAGTAGTAGCGTTTTATGGTGATGCGTTAGTTCATCGACCTTCTTTTTCGAAATCAAAGTCCAGAGACAAGCCTGGCGGAAACTATGTAGCAAGAAAACTCGAAAACTTAATGAGAAATGGACACGAATGCCAATTCGAGTTTGGAGAGAGATCAGTCTGAATCTTTCGCTAATAATAGAACGGTGTCCTAGGCCTACAGCAATAAACCTGTGTCCTCCTTTCTGGCATAATGGCGTTTACAGAATATCTCAATCAAAGTTTAGGACTGTAGGAGAAAAGACGTTATTCATGGGAGGTTATTCAGGCGATCGCATGTTCCGTTATCGATTGACGACGAAATTATCATCTGTTTCTCAAGGATGAATAATTATTATCCCTTTCATGTCCTTCAGCGAGTTTTACCAGGGATGAGACCTAATGCAATCGAATTTTTATATCATAAACCTACTATGTTCCAAATTTCGTGAAAACCGTTAGAGCCGTTTTTGAGATCCGTTGGACATAAATAACCATATAAAAATATATACAGAAATTGCTTACTTTATATAATAGGATACAATCTCAAGGGCCGGTTTATGATAGTCGCAGTTTTCATGATAATCTTTATTTTCTCATTTCTATAATTGGAAACGTTTTTCCTTGACGAAATGAAACATTCCTAAATAATTCAAAGTAGCTGAAACTTTACACCAATTTCTCTTTATTTTATTTCGTGTTCAATTGTCGAGTTTTTCGAAATTTAATTTAAACATTGACTGCGACTACGCCCCGTTTCGGAAAGCAAATTTTCAGACTCCAGCTGTTTAAAGTCTAGAACTTAGCTAAATCCTGAGCTCGGAACCGGCCCTAATTGACAAGTAGTACAAATTCACATAATCATAGAATACCATAATATATGAAACATGAGCCAAATATTTATTGGAAAATATGATTTTAATGATCTTGTGATATATTAAACACATTTTACTCGTGTTTGAACAGTCTACATAAATAAATATACAAATTATCGGTATGGTATTGCTATACGAGGATTATTTTCAGCAGCTTGCAACTGGATTGTAGAACGACACACTCATAATTCGCGAGTTATATAATTTGCTCTTGACATAGTTGTTATAATACTAATTCCTCGATAACGGGGACCAGTCAGCAGTCAACTTCATCAATAGCAAACTGTAACCTGTGTCGATTTAGTTCTTATTTTAGCCATGGCCTCAAAAAATATTGCCAATTTTTCCATTGATTTATCATTAGTCTCCAGACAATACTGGGTATTTGCGTTGGTGGTTCCAATTATTTTCGGTATTTCTATGTGCATTTATCATACCTTATTTGATTGTCAAAAGAGGAGAAGGAATAAGAAAAAATTAAAAAGAAAGGAAGAGAGAGATAAGGAAAACATTAGATAAAGTTTGAAATATCTAGTTGACATGTGTAATGTGTTTTATATTATTTTATATTTGATTTTATCGGTCGAAGTGAGGCCTACTTTTCATTTAACCAGATTATAATTACTTCTATGCGTAGGTGCATTGTAGGTATGCATGTATGCATTTTCGTTGAAGAGCGGAGATGGAATTTCTTGAGATTTGGCAGGAGTGTTCTTTTTTAAATTGCGCTTTGAAGGAGAAGAAGATAGAGAAAAAGAAGAAGAAGATTGATTGACTGATTGATTTTCATTATGATGCGCAAGGTCGTGATAGACCCATTGCACTGAACCGCATCACAATACATAATCAAATAAACAAAATAGGCCTATATATGATATATTGTAACACAAGATATAAGTATTGCAAATGAGAATAGTTCATTGTGAAAAGTGAAAATATAATTATACTAAGGCCCGATTGCACAGTGACAGTTCAAACTAAATTTCATTTTAAACTAGATTAAGGCCAGCCGCAAAGTGGATCCACGAAATACCATTGCTATAGAATTATTCATAATCAATCAGCTGACAAGTGGATTATCCATTGCAAGTATTATTATCATTACACAGATGTCTGGAGAAGCCTAGCAATGGTTTACAAAGCATCCCACGGCGTGGGTTGCTTTTCGTGGATTAGCGTGGGTCTACTTTGCGGCGGGCCTAAATCCGTATCAAGTCTCGTTTGTTAAAATGTGTTTCATTTTGAGTTTAAGCTACCTGCTGACTAAATTCAGTTTTAGCTTTGACTGTGCAAACGGTCCTAAGAGGAAGATATAATTATTGATGTAGATATTACCATAATTATACCAATTATGATTATGATTCACATATGATTATTCAAGTTAATACATCAGTTGTTTTTGTTAATAACAGTTGAGTTTATAATGGAGTTCAATACAAGATGTTTGTTATAAAGAACGTATTTAATTTCATACTATTTGACTTCGTACCGCCAAAATGTCAATGTATCTCATGTCACATTTGACTTTATTTGGTGAATCATGAAATTTATCTGACAATCAATATTTTCATTTACATCTCAATATGGACTTCCTATGTGCTTAGTCATGCAGCATTGATTTATTATTCCGAGAACATATTCTTCTCAATCAATTGGTAGTAATCTATCAGTAAAGTGTTGAATTTCTCAATTCAATGTATAGGTCTTCTAAGGGAAGATTATCTACAGCTGGTACCAATCAACTACACTAACTTCAACTCCAAACTACTGTTTTAATACCAGTACATAATGTATCACAGGGAGACGTGTTTATGATAAAGCTGGTAACTTTAGATACTCACTTCTTCTTATCATATTATCACAATAATGATCTTGAATCTTGATCATCTTTCCGTTCTTCGGTAGCCACGCGGCCGAAAATTTCGTAAAAATAGTTCTGTAAAATGGATTAATAAATAATTATTATGAGCCCCCTATTAGAATTTCTGGTCAGAAACCATCCTCAATATTCACACAACATATTCCCAAAGTTTCATGCCGTTATGTCAATTAGTTTTCAAGTCTAGAGTGAACAATAACCAACACACAAACAGACATTCATTTTCATATATATATATATATATAATATATATATATATATATATATTATATATATATATATATATATATATATATATATATATATATATATTTTTTAAGACATAATAACTGGCGACGAGAATGGTCAAATTGAGATAATCAAGGTAGATGATTGAAATAATGTTATGGAAAAGAGAGATGGAGAAAAGAAACAAGGGAAAAATAAGAGGGATGAGAAAGAGAAAATAGAATGGAAGCTAATTCGAATCGTTAAGAGATAAAGAAGAAGAGAAATTGAAGAAAATATATAAATGTGAATTATCAATTCAATTCTTGTTTACACCTACTTATGAGTCAATTTATTTGATGAAGAAGAAGAAGGAGAAGAAGAAGAAGAAAAAGGGCTTAGGTAGGTGAAGTAGCAAGATATAACTGGTTGAAATTTACTTAGAAATTCAAGCTGAAGAAAGAATTCAAGTAGGAGAGTGTTATACACGTATATTATTGTATACAAGTATAGTGTATATATAGTGTATATAGTGTATACATGTATATCATTGCATACATGATACTGATACCACTTCTAAGGTCCACGTTATAATGGCAGTGTTTGATCAGCAATGGTATTGCTGTCCTTGTCTATCATTCAACAAAGCGGATTGCACTATCTCCCTCTCACTTTGAGCTGTTGCCAGATTGGCTTTTAATTAACAAAAGCCAGATTGGCTTTTAAGAATTAATAATTAACAAAATATTTCATCTTAATAATGAAAATTCATTGTAAAATTATTAAGAAATACAATTTTTCGCTTAATGAAATATAATTGATTATTTTAAACGAGAATGTAAAATTGATATTACATTAATAAAACCTGTATCAGCTACCGACAAGAAGGCATTGACAAGACAGTGAGAATCGGCAACGTTGTTCTCCTATCTTTCTCCACTGCCATTATTGACCGAGCGAAGTGAGGTCTAAGATTCAAGACGACGGTTTGGCATTTCTCTTAATGTTTAAATGTTTAAATGTTTGAATGTTTAAATGTTAAATGTTTAAATGTTTAAATGTTTAATGTTAAATGTTTAAATGTTTAAATGTTTAAATTTTTAAATGTTTAAATGTTTAAATGTTTAAATGTTTAAATGTTAAATGTTTAAATGTTTAAATGTTTAAATGTTTAAATGTTTAAATGTTTAATGTTTAAATGTTTAAATGTTCAAATGTTTAAATGTTTAAATGTTTAAATGTTTAAATGTTTAAATGTTTAAATGTTTAAATGTTTAATGTTAAATGTTTAAATGTTTAAATGTTTAAATGTTAAATGTTTAAATGTTTAAATGTTAAAATTTAAATGTTTAAATGTTTAAATGTTTAAATGTTTAAATGTTTAAATGTTTAAATGTTTAAATGTTTAAATGTTTAAATGTTTAAATGTTTAAATGTTTAAATGTTAAATGTTTGAATGTTTAAATGTTTGAATGTTAAATGTTTAATGTTTAAATGTTTAAATGTTTAAATGTTTAAATGTTTAAATGTTTAATGTTAAATGTTTAAATGTTTAAATGTTTAAATGTTCAATGTTTAAAGTTTAAATGTTTAAATGTTTAAATGTTCAAATGTTTAAATGTTCAAATGTTTAAATGTTTAAATGTTTAAATGTTTAAATGTTTAAATGTTTAAATGTTTAAATGTTTAAATGTTTGAATGTTTATATGTTTATATGTTTTGTATGATATTCATGAAATTGGACAGGTATGTTCCTTTTTGAATTACGCGTCGACGTATATACAAGGTTTTTGGAAATTTTGCATTTCAAGAATAATATAAAAGGAAAAAGGAGCCTCTTTCAATATTAGAGTAAAAATCAGACTATAGAATTATTCATCATAAATCAGCAGCTGCTGTCTAGTGGACTATAATACTACCCGTTCAAAAACATCGAACATCTTGAAAATGTATATTTCATTAACGTTGTGGACAGTTGCAGCCAGACCTGATGACAGCACTCACATTCCGGGACGACACGTCACGGTACGATAGAAAAAAAGCTCTATGTTAATTTAGGATTTTTTTAGACATTTTTAATTGATAAATTATTTATTAATTTTAGAAAACATAACAACATGTCAATGTAACTTACTGAGCGCGAGGTCTACTGTTCACAGAACTACTAGTAACGTCGACCTCACTATACACATCTTCACATCCAATACTGAACAGTAGCTTGGAGAACTGATCCACAAAGTAGAAGATTGCTCTTACTTCTTCTCTGTGACTGGTCCAAACTGAGTTCCACACAGAGTGAATAGCATAAACTCAACGAAAGAACTTCATAAAGTTGTTGGAAGAGGGTCCTTCTGTAGCAAACCTGTATCCAGATTTATTATTCGGGAGCTGATCTGCAGATTACTGTGACTATTCACTCAATATAACTCTAGCAGAAGAAGAAAAGTCAACAACAAATGAAAAGAAAAAGGAGAAGAAAAAGAGGGAAGAGAATGGGAGGAGCTAGTAGATATATTATGAGGTTGAGGAGGAAGTGAAGAAATGTGTTGACAATAAAAATGGAAGGAAGAAGAAGGAGAAGAAGAAGAAGAAGAAGAAAAAAGAAGAAGACGACGAAGAATATAAGAAGAAGAAGAAACAGAAAAAAATTGAAAACAATACGAAGATAAACAAGAATAAGAACAGAACAAAATTTTTAAGCGAGAGAACAAGCAGTAAAATCATGAGAAGAGTTAGAACTTAGAAGACTAGTCCAAAATATTATCAGAAGGTGATAAAGAAGTTGTTTACCAGACAACACATAGGAAATTCGAGCTTAATTGTTGTTATGGGCTGCAGCTAGCAGTATACAATGCAGTCGCCTAATGAAAAAAGCTCCTATAGCGATTTACGAGTATTTAATTTTATTATTATAGTCTTCTCAATTTCTAGGCTGTTGTATTGGGAAGGCGGGCACAAAGATTCCTATCTGCTGACTGTATTTACGACTCTTCTCAACTACACCCTGAACTCTACTGCAGGTAGAAGACAAGATATAGTCTGTGTGAAATAAGTCGAGACTTGGCTCTACATTCGAAGAAATTACAGGTTGCCTAATCGTGTAAAATTGCAACTCTCCCAAATTTTGAATTTAACGTCAGAATTTGATGTAGAGTATCATCCCCGATATCCTAGGCAATTTGTTGGACACACGTTGTTTTTCGACTTAACACAAAGCAAATACAATAGCAACGATTTGCACTACAAAGGTTCAATGAAGGCTTTTGATGGAATTAATTAATTCATTTATTCAATTATCATTCTAGACCCTCTCCATAATCAACTATAGGGTACGTTTATGTCGGAGCTGCGATTAGTGATAAAAGCTGCGATTCTAGCAACGCGTAGATAATACCAACGTGCTTTCTAATAGGCCTGTTTATGTCGGAGCTGCGATGAAAATCGATCTTGGGTCCTGACCATCGATAAGAGCATCGATAATGGCTCGGTCCATTTTCGAAGCTAGTATCGAGGCTAGTATCGAGTTGTAGACTACAAAGTACAAACATGGACAAATATTTTTTCATGATTTGGGTGATTTATATGTGGAGTTTCATAAGCAAGTGACATTTTCTTTACTTTATTAAACTATTTCTTATTCATTGTCAATGATAATGATGAAACATAATATAGACCTTGATGTATGCATTTCAAGAATAAATTCAATTGTTTCTATTTTATCAAAGAATACTGTATAACTTTTTTGTATAAACCTACTTACCTTAATGTTAGCATTAATCGCTCCTCTGCCATGATAGGACTTATGTAATAATTATTCCAGTCCTTTTGGAGATTATTGGAAACTCTCGTCAAAATGTAGCGAAAGTTTCTATTTACATTCTCATTATGGTCAAAATTTTTTTTTGGATTCTTAAATCTTTATACAAATGATGATACTCCCCAAATACATTCCTCTCCACATTGATAGGATGTGCATAATATTCACGTTCTCTACAACCAAGTAAGTAATGCTTTACTGTATTCGATGCAAAAATAAAATCTTAATAAAAATAATCTCAAATTTTTAATCAGAATCACTCATTATAGCATACACAAATTGGTTTTTCAAAACATGAACTCACGAATCAAGCTTTAAGCACGACTGTCGGCATGAACACTGAACAGTCGATAGAAGCTGAGCGCTACTCCCTACTAGCATCGCTTCTCTCATCGTTGTTAGGATCGTTTATCACAGCTCCGACATAAACGTACCCTAAATAAATTGCTCAATTGTACTAGTTGACCTAGCCAGGGGTGCCCACAGCATGTTTTGAGGTCGCAAGTTGCGACATGAGGCTGAATTTTGGGGGGATTTTTGGAAAAAACTAGGAAAAATGGGGGGATTTTCAATACAGTTTTTAAGTACCTAAATGGATACCAAATTTTGAGAATTTTGGGGGGGGGGAATTTTGCGACATGGACCATTGGGGGGATGGGCACTCCTGGACCGAGCGAAGTGAGATCTAAGATTCAAGCCGACTGTTTTGCATTTCTCTTTATGTTTATATTTTTGTTTATATTTATGTTCCGCATTTACAGCGAAACGCAGCAATAGATTTTCATGAGATTTGACATGTATATTCCTTTTTGAATTCCGCGTCGACGTATATATGTATAGGGTTTTTTGAAATTTTGCATTTTAAGGATAATAAAAAAAAGAAAGGGAGTCTCCTTCTATCGCCAATATTACCGAAAAATCAGACTATAAAATCATTCATCATAAATCTGCTGTCGAGTGGATTATTAATTGCATGCAATTAATATCTCAATGTAACTTGGTAGAAATTCAGCTGCTGTGTGGACTTTTAATATTGCTTGCCGCCATGCCTCATTGAATGCAATTTTTATAGACTATTTAATATTTAATGAACTATTGATTGGATGCAATTAATAACTAAAATAACATAGTATTGTCTCTCGGCCTTTCTCTGCTTTGAATTTGGGCTGACCTGTTGCCAGTATGTCTTGAAGGAGATTAGCTTTTGATGTTAGCATTTTTGATACACCAACCCCAACAGCCATCAGCCGTTTTCACTCCGATATCTCGCTGACACGACATACAGACAGGATTTACTCTGATGGACAGTAAGTCCATCCGTATAAAAGGAGGCTGTGGTTTATAACTGCACGAGATCTACTGTTCTCAGAACTAATAGTAGGATGAATTGAAACATCACTCTCTTTACCTTCTCCAAAGTTGGGTTTACACCAAAGTTACTAACAAAATGTTAATAAATTGACCCTTATAGATTCTATTAGATTGAACGGAACTTGACTAACACATATGTTCATCATGTGTATGATAAGTTATGTACAATCTGATAGAATCTATAAGGAGTAAGTTACATTTTGTTAATAACTTTGGTGTAAATGCAGCTTCACCTCCAACAACTTTGAGGAGCTCAATGATGTAGGTTGGAGAGAGAAGATTTGGCAACATACTCCCAAATCAATAAATAAGCTGCGGTTAGAGTTGAAACATGTTAGAACACATGTTACGTGATACGCTGACATACGTGCTTGGTGCTCGACTGTCACTGTTATTGGTTCGGTTTGGTGTCTTACGAGAATTAAGAATTGCCAGATCGAGTTTTATCGACTCGCAACACGCAACGCACGATTTTTTATTTGGAGAATGAATTCGATTGGTCCTGTACCGCTATATTGACTTCTCATGTTCCAAATCAAATATAATTTGAGTACAATTCAACACAAACATTTATTACACCCGTTATCAGAGATTCAACAGAAATTATTGTTTGACGAGAGTATCGAGATTTTGTTTTCAATATTTTCATGGAAATAAGAATACATCAGATTGAATACATCGTAAATTATTCCAATTGCCTTGTTGAACGAGCGTTAGTGAAGCTCTCACTTTTGACGTACTAGATCCCAAAGTCATTTTCTGCCTGTTTGTATGTTCGACAAGAACTTTAGAGAGAATTAATCAATCAGCTTCAAATCTTGAACACGAATTCTTTAAACCTTTAAACAACAAAATTAACTCACTCCTACGTCTTTTTGCAGAATATATAAATAACATTGAAAGTGCATAAGAAAAAATTTGTTTCGATTTATCATTTAGCTGGAATTTTGTGCAAGCTTTTTCTAATTATTTTAAGAAGCTGATGCTATTATTTGGCAGTTGTCACACAGACTGTCAGGCAGACAGACTTTATACGCCGACACATGATTTCAGCTGAATAATACACTACATAAGTTCTATAAATTTTATAAGTTCTATATTAACTCGCTTCCGTTAACTTTTGTCTGCATGTCCGTAACATACACGTAATTAATACTTCTTGCTATGATTTTTTACTTTCCTTGCCCTATTACCATAGGTAAGGAAAGTATTGCTTTCCAAAAAAATTAAGGTACCCCAATTTCTAAATTTCTATACGTTTCAAGGTCCCCTGAATCCAAATAAGTGGTTTTTGGGTATTGGTCTGTATATGTGTGTGTGTGTGTGTGTTGTGTGTGTGTGTGTGTGTGTGTATGAGTGTATGAGTGTATGTGCGTCTGTGCACACGATATCTCATCTCCCAGTTAACGGAATGACTTGAAATTTGGAACGTAAGGTCCACACACAACAAGGATCCGACACGAACAATTTTGATCAAATGCGATTCAAGATGGCGGCTAAAATGGTGAAAATGTTGTCAAAAACAGGGTTTTTCGCGATTTTCTCGAAAACGGCTCCAACGATTTTGATCAAATTTATACCTAGAATAGTCATTGATAAGCTCTATCAACTGCCACAAGTCCCATATCTGTAAAAATTTCAGGAGCTCCGCCCATCTATGCAAAGTTTGATGTTAGATTCCCAATTATCAGGCTTCAGATACAATTCAAATAAAAAATTCCAAGTGGAAAAGATTGAGCATGAAAATCTCTTCAATTAATGTTCAGTAACATTTTCACCTAAAATTGAAAATAAGCTCGAAATTCGAGAAAATGTTATTATTTCAATTACAAACTGTTGGCAACTGTTGATTCTATTAAATCATTCACTATGAAGAGATAGCAGACTTCATGTGTCTTCAGCGTTATTGTCCTGTCACCAGCTGGCTTGAATCTTTGAATAGTAGACTTGATATGCGCGTGTACACTAGCGTCAAGTGATAAACTTTCATAACGGCACGGAAAATTGTGTGAGTGCGCCACACCAGATTTTTTCTATCAAAGTATTAAAATGTGAGTAGAAGCTACTATTGGGCTAAGCGCACACCAGTTAGTCAAGACAAGACAAGACATAATAAGACACGTTTAGTCACAATACTCCACATTGTTTCTTATGACGCAACTCACACTGATTAGTCATTGCAATTAGACATGTCTTCATAAGCAACTATGTGAAGTATTGTGACTGAACGTGTCTGATCATGTCTTGTCTTGACTTGACTAACTGGTGTGTGCCTTGCCTTAGTGTTCACTAACACTTGATTCTTCAATGTATAGGTACCGCACTCATTTATTTTATTTTTGTATAATCTATTAATACATTCAAATATTGAGATCATTGAAACGATTTGAAATATCGATTAGCGGGTTTCGCCATTAATTTTCCTTTGAAAATCATGTATCACATATTCCCATTTGAAAAAATTAAGCTAGAATAGAAATAGAGTTAAAAATATAATTAATCACAAGTTACGGAAATCAGAGATCAATACAACAGTTTCTTGAGCGAGTTCTTTAACTCAGGGGGTCTGTAGTATTTTTGTAGCTGAATAAACTTTATTTAAGCTTGGTATCTCATATAAAGGTATAAAATTGGGGTTGAAACATCATTTTCATCAAATCTATGAAAGCTTTTGAATCAAATTTCTAAGGATAAAATTATCAACGAAGACATCAGAGTCTGTGTTACTTGTTTGTGTTTTTTCAAGTACATTCAGGACACAACTATAGTAAACCGCACGGAAATAGTCCGATGGAAATTGGAACAGCGCTTCTTTACGCTCTTCCCCTATTACTACTTTTCTTTATTTTCTCGTATCCTTTTTCCAAGGCTGTTTCACAGTCCGAACTTGTGCATGGATGATAGGAGATGAGTGCACTTCAATGAAATGAGAAATGGGTGGGCTCCGAGCCACCAGGAAGCGATTCTCAAACTCATAGATCATATTTAGCGGAGTCGGCTCCACAATGCATCACCCTCACCAACTGGAGTAGCAGGAATGTTAAATTATATTTTTATTTCAGTGATAATTTACCAGCGAAACCACGAACCCAACAGCTTCCTCCTGTTCTTCATCATCATCATCATCATCATCTTCATCTTCATCTTCTTCTTCTTCTTCTTCTTCTTCTTCTTCTTCTTCTTCTTCTTCTTCTTCTTTGTTGTTTTGTTAGGTGCTACATCATGAACCGCATTGGCATTCAATGTGCACACACACACACACACACTTTGGCGTGTTACTAGAATGATAGCACGATCGATAATAATATTCGGTAGTATGCTTGCCTTTTCGTACAATAACTTTCAATAATTGATTATTCCGAACGAGTTCCACTCATTAGTCAGCCATGCGATGACCCATCGCTCAGTTTGTCTACATACACATTTATTTATTATACTACTTGCACGTGCCTTCCACAATTCTCCTTCTTATCCGCTCTTTCTCATTCTTCTTCTGCTCCACTAACTTAACTTTTCCTGACTCTGTCTACTGTTGTCTCTAATGATTCTACTACATTTTCATCATCTCTTCTTCCTCTACTTCTTAATCTACTATTTCTTCTCCCCAAACTCATCAATTTGTTTCTATTACATTTGTGATCAAATTTAATTTTTCTTTTCCTATTTCCACATCTAATTCAATGAATTCTCTATTTTTTGGATACTTTCTTCCTCATTTCTGCTGCTCTACTATCTACAATTTCTTCTTCTCCCTATTTCTTGTGCTTTTTGTAATTCGTAATTTTTCCCACAAATTCTACTCCTTTCTTATTCTTCTGCACTTTATGCTGCAATTCTTCAACTGGAGCTCTTCAAGAGAACTTGAAAAGCGCAAAGAAGAAAGCAGTGAATGTCTAGTGAGGTCCTCGTTATAATGGCAGTGTTTGATAAGCAATGGTATTGCTATCCTTGTCCATTACCATTATTCAACAAAGAGGATAGCGCTATCTCTCTCTCTCGCTTTGCTCTGTTGCGAGATCGGCCTTTAACAATGTAGAATTAAAAATTAATTAACAAAGTATTTCATCTCAATTATGAAAATTCATAAAATTATTGAAAAATATAATTTCTTGCTCAATAAAATATAATTGATTGTTTTAAACGAGGATGAACAATCAATATTACAATAATGAACCTGTATCAGCTACCGTCTATAGAAGGCAAACAGACAAGACAGAGGATCGGCAACGTTGTTCTCCTATCTTTGTCCACTGCCATTATAACGTGGATCTCACTATATTATCTTTTCCTACTTCTTCAAACACTACTTCTCTTCAGTAGGTTTTTGGACGTAGATTGCCTCCTCGACATTTTCTGTTGTGGAGAGGTCACAAAACAAATCTCTTGTATAGGAGGGCGCTGTACGAAGCTGATTTTTGTCTAAATTTTTTTAATAATTAATGGTGATTTGAGTGTGATATTTTTGGTTTTTATTCTGTTTTTAACCGCCAAAGTTTAAAATTCTTAGGTTTCGTTGTTTTTTAGTGAAAATGGACTAAATTTTAGAAAAGTGAAACCATAACCCTATTTCGGACATTTAAAATGTTATCTAAATTTGGGAGAGAAATAGTACAAGGAGTATCCTTAGTTTTTCTCTCCAAATCAGTGCTACCTTGTAAAAATTTCAAATAAAAAATAAAAATTAGGGAGGGAGGGTGCGTCCATGGGTTTGAGGGATGGTAGGCACTTTCATCATATTCTTCTTTATATCTTGATTTATCAACTTCTCTTTCTCTTCTAATATGAAACACCTCCCACTACCCCTTGTTATTCTTTTACTCCATCTCATACATCACCTCTCCAATTCCCTTCACCTTATACTTCATCACCTTCTCTCTCACCTCCTCCTCTCATCTTCCTTATCGTGCCTCGCCTCCAACAAAGAGAGCACCGACACACTCGTTTGTAATGACCGAATAATGAAGAGGTTCACTTTATTAGCTAATTTGCATGTAGGAGAAATTTAATCAGAGCTTTTTTCACGTCTCTCTCTTCTCTTTTTTATTGCTCCCGTCTCCAAGTTGACCTGATCGATAAATTTCTTTAAATCATTCACATACATAGTTGAGTCCGGGAGAAAAAATGAGAGAGGAGTTAACGATGGAGAGAGAAGGAACGAGAAATAGATACAAGTGACGATAGGGTATAAATGTAGAGTGGAAACTGGAATGTTTCATCTAAATGAAAAGCCAAAGCACAGAAGAAACAGATAATACTTGTTCATTACCTACTTTCTTTGTTCATTGTATCACTTTACATTTACATCTCATTACTTCCAGCAGGTAATCCGTGCTGCACAAGGGTCTATTCAATGCTTGACAAACTGAAAACTTGACTTACTAGAATCTTGATGAATTCATAATAGGCCTATAACCATCCTCGGTAAATTAAGAATTAATAGTCAAAATTTCAAGTTAATCAGTGTAGTAGTTCAGACGTAGTGATGAGTTATTCGTGAATTTCCTATCCCGTGTGTGTAAATATAAATTTATATCAAAAACTATTGAATTGATCAAAATTTTGACCCACACATTGAGCAATCAAATATTCAGTTTTCAATTCTTTGAAAAAAGCCAATATAGAGGATCATTTGAATTCATTCAGAATCAGTAAACATTTCTGAAAGCAGCAATAGTAAGATTCACTCTACTATCAGCATTTCATGTGAATGAAAGCTATGCTTGCCATTTATTCAATGCTGACTGTTTAGAGTGAATCTCCCCAAAGTCGCTCAGAAGCGTCTCCTTGATGTCCTGGCTGTATAGGCCTAAGCTGACGAGAAAATATCAATCCGAATTCAAGGTTCCAAACACAACGCTATTCCTCTCCAAATATTACTTTTCTTTTCTCTCACTCACTCTCTTGTCTTTCTTTCTCTCTTTGTCTAACTATCGTTCGGGAAAGTTTCAGATATGGATGGCAATAAAATTTCGAAAATTTCCATCGTCAGATTATTATGTGAACGTCGATAAAAATTCTGATCCGCTCAGTGATGGACTGACAAAACCAGACAAATTCCATCTCAAAGCTGTGTTTCAGCCAGACTATCGTCTGTTGATTGGATAAATTCATTAATTTATGAGCCGGTGGTTCTACTTCTCACTTCCTCCATTATTTCTCCTGACTCTTCTCTTCTCCACCAACTCTTATCACTTTGCCTATGCCATCATCATCATCATCATCAACATCAGTGTTTATCCTCTTCATACACCTTCTCTCATTTCTACTTTCCATCCAATTCCTCATATAAGAATATCAGGGCACCGAGCTTCGCTCGTTATTTATTTATTGATTAACAGAAAACAGTTCTTTAAAATAATTAGGGAAGACTAACAGGCACAGCCCAAAACTCTTTCTTCCCCAAATTTTGATTTATACACTATAAATATTTCAAAAAGTAGGTTATGTTCCATTAACTTGAATAATTCAGGTTCAATTTTCAGTCCAAACAGGAAAGTTCTAATTCAGATTGTTGACAAACCACATTGAATAACAAAATAACACTCACTAATCACTTAAAACTGTAAAATAATTATTAACTTTGAAAATTATGATATACTCTAATTTAGAATGATACACCATGTGATGTCAACAAATCAGATTATTTTGTTGGAGACGATTAAAATTTCTAGATATTTTTTCTCGTGAGATACGGTAAGCTGATTGATTACACAGCTGATCTCCCACACAGGTACACGCATCTTCTGTTATCGACAGAAATTATCATGTGTTTTTCCAAGGATGAATTATTATTATCCTTTTCATGTCCTTCAGCAAGTTTTCCCAGGGATGAGACCTAGTGCAATCGAATTTTTATATCAAAAAACCTACTATGTTCCAAATTTCGTGAAAATCGTTAGAGCCGTTGGACATAAATAACCAGATATAAAAATAAAAATATAAAAAAACGGGGCACCGAGCTTCACTCGTCATTTCTATTTATTGATGAACAGAACACAATTCTTCAAAATGATCGTGTTTATATTTTACAGCTGGCTATACGTCAGCTTATGAATTGCGGGGATGAGATATTTTGATTTTCTACAGACCGAGTGCGTCTCACTCACTTTTCCATTATCCTTAGACGACATAAGTCTCAGCTGTTTTTCCAAGGATGAATTATCCTTTTCATGTCGTTCAGAGAGTTTTCCCAGGGATGAGACCAAGTGCAATCGAATTTTTATGTCATGAACCTACTATGTTCCAAATTTCGTGAAAATCGTTAGAGCCGTTTTCAAGATCCGTTGGACATAAATAAATATAAAAAACCAGATATAAAAAAATATATATACAGAAATGGCTCGCTTAATATAATAGGATAGATAACCAAATATAAAAATATCTACAGATATACAGAAATCGCTCGCTTAATATAATAGGATAAAAGTATATAACTCACTTCATCTGTCGCATTTTCCATTTCCTTTCATTATTACTATGACCTTCGGCTTTCCTTGCTCTAGGTGAGGATTTTTCTAAAGAAGGATTTATTGAATTTTTCAAATTCGATTACACGTTTTCTTGTACTATCTGGAGGTGGAGACATTTCCTCCTACAATTTATGTTTATGTCACCTGTATGTCTCAGGTAAGCCAGAACCTCCGTAAACAAAGCCATAGTGCATTCGTGTGACGTCAGCACAGGTAGGGCTCCTACACCAATGAAAATTCGTTGATTTCAGCAGATCTATAGCAGTTACTGTTTTTATTGATGTAGGAGCCCTACCTGTGATGACGTCACAAGAATGCCCTACGGCTTTGTTTACGGAGGTAGTGGGTAAGAACCCAACTTGAATTATTTAGGCACTAATTTTGTTTGCAAAACTTACAAACAATCATTTATTCAAATTCCAAACTGTTCAAACATCATTTGATAGGAGAAATTTACTTTCTTGTGTTTCATTGGAAGAATTCATTCATCTCTATTAGCCACAAATCGCAAGTTCAGGTTATGAATAAGGCCCCAAATTTACGAATATCTGCGCGGTCTTCAACATAATTTGCGGAAAATAAACAAAGAAAACGGACAACATTTGACCTTTTACCAGCCCAATTCAAGCTCTCTTATGTTTCGACCGTTCATTTATCGTTACTTTTCAGTATGCAAATCGTCGCATGACTGTTCATCACGTTCACAGTCTCACAGTCTTCCGAGAATATAAAAATAATGTGCACATATTTTAGCAAAAAGCCAGAGCTTAGCGTCGAAGTTTCTGGTCTTATCTTGTATCGGACGTGTTGAACCCATGTATTACGTCCAGCTACAAGATGGACAAGCTTAATTAATTCACAATATTCTCGATATCTATTCTAACACGCTCTGGTGGCGGTGTAATGAACTAAACTTGCTCTCCGTTCTATTCTGTTTAGACTTCAGCAAAGACTCCCACGTGATTCTAATAATTAATTAGGGTTCTCCGTAATTAATGGTAATTTAATTGGTCTTATTTCATGTTGCATGTTCAATAAGTGTTTCTCATCCTATTATTGCATTGCTAATATGAACATCTTGAGAATATGGAGAATACTGTATAATATATTGTATTAATTCGGGTGTAAAAAACGTTTTGTCACAAGAGTGAAGTAATGCTTTCCCTCTTGATTCCATAATGCATCACTTGCAAAATAAAAGTACCCACATTTTGCTCGAATGCATTGGGTTTGATCCTATATTTTTCGTTGTGTTGCATTTTCTTAGAGTTATTTTTGTTTTTGCAGACAAAGAGCAATAGTGCAGCATAAATCCAACGGAGAATAAAATTATCTAAGGTCACGCAGAAAACGTTATGATTGATAATATTGTGCGTGAATGGTGTCGGAAAACTGAAGAGGTCAGTTGAAATGACTTCCGGAATCGTTGTGATGCATGACAACTCAGCCTCATTATTTTCAGTGCTGGTGCAGCCAAGTTACTTCTTTAGCAAACAAAATGGGATGATTTTGATCACCTGACTTGGGTAATAGTAGCTTATACATTTTCCTCAAACTCAGTACATGCCAGTGATTCCAAACAGACAAACAGAGATTTCAAGCAAACGAGGAGCTCCGAAACAACGTGATAGCACATTTGGACTCATTAAGCGGCAGTATTTTATGAAGAGGGTTTTGATAGGCTGGTCCACTGGTTGACCGAGCGAAGTGAGGTCTAAGATTCAAGTCGACAGTTTGGCATTTCTCTTAATGTTTAAATGTTTGGATGTTTCAATGTTTAAATGTTTATATGTTGCGCATTTACGGCGAAAAGGGGTAATAGATCCTCATGAAATTTGACATGTATGTTCCTTTTTTAATTGCGCGTCAACGTATATACAAGGTTTTTGGAAATTTTGCATGTCAAGGATAATATTAGAGGAAAAAGGAGCCTTCTTCATATGTAAAAATTAGAGTAAAAATCAGACTATAGGATTATTCATTATAAATCAGCTGACCAGTGTTTACACAGATGTGTGGAGAAGCCCAGTCTATTGCTGTATTTCCATAAGGTCTATAGTTTCAATCAGGTACTTGTTGATGAGAATACTGCGTGAGGTCTACTATTCACAGAACTTCTAGTATATATTATAAGGTAGCCTCACGGCAATCATTAAAAATAATCATAAGTGTAAGTAAGTTTTCGTGAAAAAAGTATTATTCAATTCACATTCGTATTTTATTCACGACCAATCAGAATTTGAAAAAGTGACTCTCGTGCACTTCAACAAAGCAACCCTTGAAAGGTATGACCCTCTAAGTATAGCCTATTCTAAAGTTAACGAAACCTTTCGCTGCACATAACATAAGTAGCACACGAGCTTCAAGTAAATTACAATCAAACAATCGCAATTTGACATGAGGCGAGATTATCTAACACGTTTTTTCTGATTCAGTGAAAAACTTCCGACAAAAGACACTTACAATCAAGTTAATGCAATAAATAAATTGGAGAAGACATATTGACAGGCAATAGAGACTTTCAAAGAGTACTTGAAATAAAAAATGTATAGGATTAAACCGGTTCAGAGGATTTTGCCGATACACCTTTTTGTAATTATGCAACTGAGCAGGTGAACAGAGAAACGATGTTCTACTAGTGGGTACCAACGGCTATGAATTTATAGTGATTAGAGGGGAAGAGAGTATGAAGAGGGAGAGACAGCGTGTGTGAGAAAGATACTATGTGGGGAAGAGAGCTGTGGGATGGTGATTGACAGCTGTCCAGAATGAAGACATCAAGAAGTGACCTGCAGTTGGATTGATTTATTGCTTGAGATAAGCCGAACGAGGAAAAGAGACGAAAACACCGCAACTGTGTAAAACGAGAAAAGAGAGCCTCATAGAGAAGTAAAGTGTGCTTCAGTGGTGGAATTCTGCATGAATGAACGAAGGAATGTTATTCAAGAAGCAGGGATGTTCAATTTCGACTATGTACATGTTCATGAAAATCATATATTTAGATAGCGAGTTTTTGCAACTTCAATTATGTCGCTTCTCGCACCCCAATCGCCATCTTTCCTTGTTTATCCAGTCTCCTTCAAAATCACTATTGATGAAAATCACTTTTCTAATTTGGATGTTATTAATTGACCGAGCGAAGTGAGGTCTAAGATTCAAGTTGACGGTTTGGCATTTCTCTTGATGATTAAATGTTTATATGTTGCGCATTTACGGCGAAACGCGGTAATAGATTTTCATGAAATTTGACAGGTATGTTCCTTTTTAAATTGTGCGTCGACGTATATACACGGTTTTTGGAAATTTTGCATTTCAAGGATAATATAAAAGGAAAAAGGAGCCTCCTTCATACGCCAATATTGGAGTAAAATCAGACTATAGAATTATTAATCATAAATCAGCTGTCTTAGTGATCGAACATCTTGAAAATGTATCTTTCCATCAACGTTGTAGACATTTGCAGCCAGACCTGATAACAGCGCTCACACTCACATTCCGGGACGACACGTCACAGTACGATAGGACAGAAAGCTCTATGTTTATTTAGGATTTTTTTCTAGACATTTCAAATAGTTAAATTATTTATTAATTTTTGAAAAAACATAACAACAGGTCAATGTAACTTACTGAGCGCGAGGTCTACTGTTCACAGAACTACTAGTTATCCTGCTTTTGAATGTGAATCTTCTGAAATATGCCACAGCCTAGAATTATAGGCTGTAATAGGCTTTAATCTATAGATTATAAATGTTGTATAAATTCAAATCAGTAGGGTTACTTAACGTATTTCATAAGCAAGTTCGCGAAGATGGAAACAGACCTGAATATTCTGATTCTAGGGTATATCAGGATATAAGAATCACTTGATGCGGCCGATTCCAAATGGCGGATATACAATTTTTAAATCGGTCGTAGAATCCTATTATATTAAGCGAGCAATTTCTGTACCTATCTCTGTTTATATTTTTATATCTGGTTATATGGTTATTTATGTTTAACGGATCTCGAAAACGGCTCTAACGATTTTCACGAAATTTGGAATATAGTAGGTTTATGATATCCGAATTCGATTGCACCTGGTCTCATCCCTGGGAAAACTCGCTGAAGGACTTGAAAAGGATAATTCATTCTTGGAAAAGCAGATGATGATTTCGTCGTCTGATAACAGAAGATGCGTGTGCCTGTGCAGGAGATCAGCTGTGTAATCTATATAGCTTACCGTATCTCGCGAGAAATCTAGAGATTTAAATTGTCTCGATCAAAATACAGTAATCGGATTTGTTGACATGAGATGGTATATTATCATAGAATTCAAAGTTTGAGCAACATATGGCGACCACGTGCTCTCCTAAAATTTAAAAATTGTAGATTTCTGTTATTTGTCGCAACACGTGCTCTGAACATATTGTATTTAAGAATATGAACGCTCGAAGAGCTAGAATAATAAAAAGAACCGTTTCTCGAAACTATTGAGAATGCATTTGAATAGCTTACCTAGACAGACGCTGGGGCATTATTCTTTTGAAAATAGTTTGAGACAAAATCATTCTTTCCTAGAAATTTGCTAACAGCATTCCTAACGTCAGTCACAGACACGTTTACAATAGAAACCACATGGCCCACTGTGCTTTGTGTCAACCCTTGTATATATCTATAGCATAAGTTGATGGCAGGTGAATGAAGATTGTGAATAGCGATATAGATATATAGTTAGGAGAGTAGTAAATATAGATATGTAATTTTCAATGTAACCACGTGGTCAGCATATGCTACAATTTTACCACGTGGTCAGCATATGCTACAATTTTACCACGTGGTCAGCACATGGATATTATTGAAGCAATTATTTGATGATCAGTTATTTGAATGGTGATCACATAAAACGATGAATATGATATATGAGTAAATGTATTTATAAATTAGGGCGTGAAGTAGATTAGGCTATATGTATAAAGTATTCAACAAATAATGTTGTACAATGAATTATAATTCAATAATTATTATAAGCTAATTAAGTTAGTGAATCCGAATTCATAGGCTAAGGACAATTTGTAAATAGAAAATTAGGTATATTTGATTGAAACAGGTTGACAATGAGTATAAGAAACCTGCTTAATTAATTAAGTAGTAATTGATTGGTATCTTATTAATTTGATTTATTCAACTCGATGTAATGATTACTGTATGACATTGTATTTTGTTCATTTCATGTATTTATTATTGAAGTATTTGCTATATTAGATTTATAAGATTGATTAGCCTACTGTATTAATCAAATCAATGCATTCAATTGTCAGTATCCAAACTTCAGAGTTTAAATATTGATAAAATATATGATATCATTTGTTTTAATAATGAAGGGGAGCCATAGTTTAAAATGATTTAACATAATAAACATTAAAATGAATTCAAATTGATATTTGAATCCATTTTGTAAGCAGAATATTAGCTGATGAGTTTGAGGGTAGGCGGAGCTAGAGGGCGAAGGGTGATGAGGGGTGGAAAATCGTGGTTCTAGTATATAAACAGGCAGACCATGCCTTGCAAGTTAGTGGCATTTGAGTGGCAGTTAGTTGCAGAGTTGCAGTTAGTTGCTGTTAGTTGCTGTGAGTCTCTTGGATTTTGGACAGTGTTCAGTGTAGGAGTGAGTTTTTGGTCTCAGACTTCAATTATCCTATAGGGAATTGACTGAGCCAGGTAAAGATTGTATTTAGAATTTTCAATTTTTCTCATTTAAAATCCACACCACCCCACCCTAAAAAGCCCAAATAAGTATATCAAATTACATAGCATCAAAGTAAACAGCAAATTTAATTATTTAGCTCTTCTAAATACAAATCTGTGGATACAGTTTTAATTAACTTCTTGAAGCTTACAGTTGAAATTTTCTTCTAAGCACAAATAATAGTTTTTTAAAGCAAGGCTCCCCTAATCATATTCATTCATTAAAATTTATCAATTCTCTTATTTTTGACTATAATCATATTTTTAACTAGAGTTGTTCAATACTTTGATTTTATATCTTATTTTTCAAGTAACCTGTTAAAATAGGAACTGTTTGTTAAATTTGTTGTATGAAATTAAAACTTGAACTGTTGTACTTTCAAAAACTTAATCATCTTGTATTTATATCTAATCATTACTATATTTTTGATCAATTTTTTATAAATTCATATAATTTAAAGTTCAATAATAAATGCATAATTAACCTTTGTTTTGCCTTTCACTTCGTACATCCCTTAAACACGACCCTGATCTATCTATCTTTACCATTTTCTTCAATACTATTATTAGTTCAGTGAGTGAAATATAAGTATCCACACAGTGAGTGAAGTTACAGTAAAGTAATTAATTTTATCAATTCAAATCAATTCAATTTTATTAGTTTAATTTTATCAATTCATAGTAATTGATTGGCGCCGGGCAAAATACCGTATAGAGTGAGGGAGTTCGAAACCCACTCTAAACAAAGACCGACAGTGGAAAGAGTTCAAAATGGCGCCCAACGTGGGGCCAGATTCTAAGTTAATCTGCTGAAGTGTATCAAGTGAAAGTGCATAATAGTGAATTGGTATACATAATCACCTTTATTTGTGTGAAATTCTTATTGAGTGTGCTACAGAATTGTGATAATTATTATTATTAGTATTGCCAGGTAGGAAAGTTATCTGTTTAAATTCTTCAAATTCTCAGTGTTTAACCTATTCACTTAATTACTTTGTATATCAATTTTTAAATTCATATTTGGTGCGCTCAATCATATGTAGATTTTTATATAGGTTATAGGAAAGTTGATATTATTCATTCTCATTCAATATTACTTTGGGGGTAGCTTTATTTCAAAGAGTGTTATTTGGGTTTAATCAATCATTCATTATATATTTTTGTGAATATAGTTTTGGGTTATATTAGTAGAATAGGGTATAGAAATAGAGAACAGGAAGCCCTGAGTATAGTATCATTTATATCTTTTGTATATTATTTTATCCAGTCAAGCATCATAGAAAGTTAAATTTTAATTATTTATTTGAGGGTGTAGTTCATTGAACATTATTTCATTTTTCTGTATAAACATTATTTGGGTCATGTATGCGCTTTGTGATAGGTAAGATCAGTAATAGGATCGAAGTATAGGTTACCTATGTCAGGATATTTTCTTAGAAATAGGGTTGTAAACACACTTCAATCAGACACAATGGCAACAAATGAGAGCAGCACAACAAATTTCGAAACCAGTGAGGGCAGCACAGACAACACCATTGAGAGTCAGGAGCAATATTCACCAGAGATGTTACCGAATTCTGACATGGTAAATCAACCTGGTGACTCTCATGATGACCAAGAGCAAATTCCGAGTGGAAAAATGAGTAAAGTAGGACTATCAGGGAACGAAATGGACAAGATCTTCAACTTATTAGCAAGTATGAGGGAAGATATGGGTGCCAGTTTCGAAGAAAGCCGGACAGGGATAAGTAAGCAATTCGAAGAAAACAGGACAGAAATTAGTAAGAAATTGGAAGAAAACAGTAAGAAATTGGAAGAGAATAAGAAAGAAATGAACGAAAAGTTAGAAAAGTTAAGTAGCAATGTTGAACAGCTGGAGAGAAGATTTGAGAAGAAAATGGAGGAAAAACTAAGGAGATTTGTGGTGAGATAGCAATGCAAATAACAGCAGTTGAGAAAAACGTCGAAAGAATAGATAAGAGACTTTCAACAGAGATCGCATCGGTGAGAAAGGAGCTATCAGAGAAATCAGGTGTAAGGGCTAGAGTAGAAAGAGAAAGTGGTAACACCTGCGAGATGAGCGAGAGACATGCGAAGGAGTGAGATGGAGAATGTATTGTTCACAGAGTAAACAAGCCAGTAAGCATTGTGCGGAATTCACACAAGGGGTGGATTGAGTAGCCTTATTGTGTGAAGGATGCACTATGCTGAAAAACTCAACTGTAAATATTTATAGCTTATAGTATTAATTGTACAGTACAAGATGATAAGGAAAGATAGAAACAAAGGAGATGGAAGAAAATGGAGCAGCGGACTAAGTTGACATCATCAGCTTACGAGAGTCACTAGGCTAACGGCCAGTCAGAATTCTACGTAACATGCAGCATCCAATGATCTGGTTGTGCAGCGATGGAGAACTACAGTGATCTTCAAACTTCTAGACCGTCCATATGAACTCATGTTGTGGTGTCTGAAGTGTGAGAACATTAATTGCATTACGTAGTTTACTCTTAATAACCATCCATTTAGTGTTAATATCGCAAAGACTAAACTCATGTTTCATTTAGTATTTGCTCTTGAGAGGGGGTTTTGAGCCACATATGGCGACCACGTGCTCTCCTAAAATTTAAAAATTGTAGATTTCTGTTATTTGTTGCAACACGTGCTCTGAACATATTGTATTTAAGAATATGAACGCTCGAAGAGCTAGAATAATAAAAAGAACCGTTTCTCGAAACTATTGAGAATGCATTTGAATAGCTTACCTAGACAGATGCTGGGGCATTATTCTTTTGAAAATAGTTTGAGACAAAATCATTCTTTCCTAGAAATTTGCTAACAGCATTCCTAACGTCAGTCACAGACACGTTTACAATAGAAACCACATGGCCCACTGTGCTTTGTGTCAACCCTGTATATATCTATAGCATAAGTTGATGGCAGGTGAATGAAGATTGTGAATAGCGATATAGATATATAGTTAGGAGAGTAGTAAATATAGATATGTAATTTTCAATGTAACCACGTGGTCAGCATATGCTACAATTTTACCACGTGGTCAGCACATGGATATTATTGAAGCAATTATTTGATGATCAGTTATTTGAATGGTGATCACATAAAACGATGAATATGATATGAGTAAATGTATTTATAAATTAGGCGTGAAGTAGATTAGGCTATAGTAAAAGTATCAACAAATAATGTTGTACAATAAATTATAATTCAATAATTATTATAAGCTAATTAAGTTAGTTGAATCCGAATTCATAGGCTAAGGACAAATTTGTAAATAGAATAAATTAGGTATATTGATTGAAACATGGTGACAATGAGTATAAGAAACCTGCTTATTAATTAAGTAGTAATTGATTGGTATCTTATTAATTTGATTTATTCAACTCGATTGTAATGATTACTGTATGACATTGTATTTTGTTCATTTCATGTATTTATTATTGAAGTATTTGCTATATTAGATTTATAAGATTGATTAGCCTACTGTATAATCAAATCAATGCATTCAATTGTCAGTATCCAAACTTCAGAGTTTAAATATTGATAAAATATATGATATCATTTGTTTTAATAATGAAGGGGAGCCATAGTTAAAATGATTTAACATAATAAACATTAAAATGAATTCAAATGATATTTGAATCCATTTTGTAAGCAGAATATTAGCTGATGAGTTTGAGGGTAGGCGGAGCTAGAGGGCGAAGGGTGATGAGGGGTGGAAAATCGTGGTTCTAGTATATAAACAGGCAGACCATGCCTGCAAGTTAGTGGCATTTGAGTGGCAGTTAGTTGCAGAGTTGCAGTTAGTTGCTGTTAGTTGCTGTGGAGTCTCTTGGATTTTGGACAGTGTTCAGTGTAGGAGTGAGTTTTTGGTCTCGACTTCAATTATCCTATAGGAATTGACTGAGCCAGGTAAAGATTGTATTTAGAATTTTCAATTTTTCTCATTTAAAATCCACACCACCCCACCTAAAAAGCCCAAATAAGTATATCAAATTACATAGCATCAAAGTAAACAGCAAATTTAATTATTTAGCTCTTCTAAATACAAATCTGTTGATACAGTTTTAATTAACTTCTTGAAGTTACAGTTGAAATTTTCTTCTAAGCACAAATAATAGTTTTTTAAAGCAAGGCTCCCCTAATCATATTCATTCATTAAAATTATCAATCTCTTATTTTTGACTATAATCATATTTTTAACTAGAGTTGTTCAATACTTTGATTTTATATCTTATTTTTCAAGTAACCTGTTAAAATAGGAACTGTTTGTTAAATTTGTTGTATGAAATTAAACTTGAACTTGTACTTTCAAAAAATTAATCATCTTGTATTTATATCTAATCATTACTATATTTTTGATCAATTTTTTATAAATTCATATAAATTTAAAGTTCAATAATAAATGCATACATTAACCTTTGTTTTGCCTTTCACTTCGTACATTCCCTTAAACACGACCCTGTATCTATCTTTACCATTTTCTTCAATACTATTATTAGTTCAGTGAGTGAAAAATAAGTATCCACACAGTGAGTGAAGTTACAGTAAAGTAATTAATTTTATCAATTCAAATCAATTCAATTTTATTAGTTTAATTTTATCAATTCATAGTAATTGATTGGCGCCGGGCAAAATACCGTATAGAGTGAGGGAGTTCGAAACCCACTCTAAACAAAGACCGACAGTGGAAAGAGTTCAAGTTGATCATTATTTTACAGTTCTACGTGATTAGTGAGAAATTTTTTGTTATTCAGTTTGGTTTGTAAACAATCTAAATTGAAACTTTTATGTTTTCAAATATTTGGACTGAAAATTTGACCTGAATTCAAGTGTATGGAACATAACGTATACTTTTTGGAATGTTCATAGTGTATAAATCAAAATTCGGGGAAAAACAGTTATGGGCTGTGCCTGTTAGTCCTTCCCCAATCATTTAGAAGAATTAAGTTCTGTTTATCAATAAATAACTAGCAAGCAAAGCTCGGTGCCCCGATATTGGTTGTCACGTTATTTTTTATAGTTAAATAACGATTAGCCTCCTGCTTGGCATCAGTCGGTAGAGCATGAATATTTTAATAATTATAATAATCAAGGTTGTGATTTTTATAGGATACAGTCTCACTTTAGTACGACATGTTCTTGTCATCATACATTAATGGGCTCATATAGGAGCTTATAAAAATAATACTGATAATTTATTAAAAAATATATATATGGTACTTATCCTATAGTATTGAGTAATAAAAAATAAATCGCACACCATAAAAATTTGATACATATATTAACAAATATTGCAAAAAATAAATCAGAGCAAAAAATATATAGAGCGATAAAAAATATATAATATAAAATAGAACAATAATCGAAATCAATAAAATATCACAGGCTAAATACTATTCTCTAAATTCTACAGCACGAAACGTTACCATGTGCTTTTATTTTATGATCATATGCATCTATTTGCATGTAGCTGCAATATCAGCTTGCTAATGCCTGTCGACTTGAACAATTCCATTAAAACTAAATTATAAAAACCAGCTTGATAAATTGACAACTAATAATCCAAATATATATATTAAATTCTATAGTATCTATAGATTTCTTTGTAATAAATATATATTTTATCTCAGGGTGCGAATTCGGCACCTGAGGAATAATAAAAGAGCAATTAATCTAGTGAATCAGAGCTACAACAAACTATCACAAATTATATTGCAGAAATTAATGACCATATGAATAATTATGTATTAACAGCCTAGATTTTATACTTCTTTGATTTATAGATCTTCTGATATGAATTGATTCGTTACTTTTCTAATAAATTACCTTTAATACTACATTTACTTGCGCAAGTATTTTTTACCAAATTCTTAATTTATAAGAAAACCCTTTTGACGAGCTAGCTTTGATTCTTATTTAATTTCGAAGCACTGAGGGCGCCCTATCACTATTTCAATATTTTTCACTCACGTGTCGAAATTTTCTTATGAGCTGCTGATGTCGACCCAACTCCTGGTGGTCCTGGATTATTATAGCCGGAGTCATCTCTTCCAAGGGGTTACAAATATTTAAAAAATGACTTTTGCTTTATGAGAGCATCACAAAGTCTTATAAGAAATTTAGTAATTCAATTTAACTTTAAATTATTACAAGATATAGCAAGGTATTACGCTCTTTAATTTTTAGTGACCTCTCATGGTGGCAGTTGGCAGGCGAGTGTCGTTCTCGTTTCTCAATTTTACAATTCTCATTTCCAATTTCAAATTTGCATAAAATTTGAATATTCTAGTCCTCCGCCATTCAAGGCTCAATAGACCGTGCCAAAATATTAAACTATTACTTATGTTATATATATATATATTATATATATATATATATATATATATAATATATAATTCTTTGCCTTCGGGCCATATCCAAAACATAGACTATACAACAATTTTTTATAAACTCTATTTATTAGTAGAAATGTATACAAATATTTTTGAATCGGCTCACTATTGCCGCCTATCAATTGCCATTATTGATTGGTGCATGCAAATTATTACAGTATTCATGCGCCCGTAACCTCCTACTTCCTTAATACATTTATATTTTTTATTGGGTTTTTAATATGCTCTCTACATGCTAAGTAATTTTTTATAGGTTATTATTTGTTTCATACATCATAATAATTAGCCACGTGAGACCTTTAGTTCCTCAAATTGCATACCGTTTTGCCACAATAAATTCTGCAAGGTGTTTGGTCAGATTCTACGTTGTATGGCTCGGTCGATCGTTAGGTCGCCGATCACTAAATGTTTATGCCTAACCTCAATTTTCAATATTTTGTATAATAATATATATTAGCAAAAAATTATTCCAATTCCTCTTAGGCTGTTGTACAGTTTAGCCAGGACGTCTGATATTATCTAATCTTAGTTATCTCTTTGGCGATATTAGCCAATTACTTCATTTAGACCTATAAATATTTCAGCTAGGGATTTTTATTTATCCATCCAAATTAAAATATGTTACATGGTTATAATTAATTTTGAATATCTCTAGTAAATGGGAATGTTCTTCATTTTGCCGATCAGATAGCCGAGTTGACTAAGACGTTGCCCTTCAGTCTGCTACGGTCGCGGGTTGGAATCCCATTGAAAAGGCACCAATCAATAATGATGGTTATAGATATAGATATAGATAGATAGATATAGATATAGATATAGATAGATATAGTTTCATCATCTCAAGGCATGGACGTTTTGATTATCTCATAAATCACACTTGCACTTCCATTTTCCAGCACGAGAAGAAACTCGGCATCATCCGCATTAAAAAAAGTATTGTGTCTAAAGTTCATTTCAATGTCTACATCATCTCCATTCAATTGTTGAATTATGCAACTGAGCAGGTGAACAGAGAAACGATGTTCTACTAGTGGGTACCAACGGCTATGAATTTATAGTGATTAGAGGGGAAGAGAGTATGAAGAGGGAGAGACAGCGTGTGTGAGAAAGATACTATGTGAGGAAGAGAGCTGTGGGATGGTGATTGACAGCTGTCCAGAATGAAGACATCAAGAAGTGACCTGCAGTTGGATTGATTTATTGCTTGAGATAAGCCGAACGAGGAAAGAGACGAAAACACCGCAACTGTGTAAAACGAGAAAAGAGAGCCTCAAAGAGAAGTAAAGTGTGCTTCAGTGGTGGAATTCTGCATGAATGAACGAAGGAATGTTATTCAAGAAGCAGGGATGTTCAATTTCGACTATGTACATGTTCATGAAAATCATATATTTAGATAGCGAGTTTTTGCAACTTCAATTATGTCGCTTCTCGCACCCCAATCGCCATCTTTCCTTGTTTATCCAGTCTCCTTCAAAATCACTATTGATGAAAATCACTTTCCTAATTTGGATGTTATTAATTGACCGAGCGAAGTGAGGTCTAAGATTCAAGTTGACGGTTTGGCATTTCTCTTAATGTTTAAATGTTTATATGTTGCGCATTTACGGCGAAACTCAGTAATAGATTTTCATGAGATTTGACAGGTATGTTCCTTTTTAAATTGTGCGTCGACGTATATACACGGTTTTTGGAAATTTTGCATTTCAAGGATAATATAAAAGGAAAAAGGAGCCTCCTTCGTACGCCAATATTGGAGTAAAATCAGACTATAGAATTATTCATCATAAATCAGCTGTCTTAGTGATCGAACATCTTGAAAATGTATCTTTCCATCAACGTTGTAGACAGTTGCAGCCAGACCTGATAACAGCGCTCACACTCACATTCCGGGACGACATGTCAAGGTACGATATAGGACAGAAAGCTCTATGTTTATTTAGGATTTCTTCTGGACATTTCTGATAGTTAAATTATTTATTAATTTTTGAGAAAACATAACAACAGGTCAATGTAACTTACTGAGCGCGAGTTCTACTGTTCACAGAACTACTAGTTATCCTGCTTTTGAGTGTGAATCTTCTGAAATATGCCACAGCCTATAATAGGCTGTAATAGGCTATAATCTATAGATTATAAATGTTGCTTGAATTCAAATCAGTAGGGTTACTTAACGTATTTCATAAGCAAGTTCGCGAAGATGGAAACAGACCTGAATATTCTGATTCTAGGGTACATCAGGATATAAGAATCACTTGATGCGCGCCTTAGGGGGTGGCTACTAGGCCGATATAGAATTTTTAAAACGGTCATAGAATGGTTATGATTAATTTTGAATACCTCTAGTAAATGGTAATGTTCTTCATTTTGCGGATCAGATAGCCGAGTTGACTAAGATGTTGCACCCATCAGTCTGCTATGTCTCGGGTTGGAATCCCATCGAAAGGCATGGACGTTTTGATTAATTATCTCATACATCACACTCGCACTTCCCATTTTCCAGGCACGAGAGGAAACTCATGTCGGCATTAACCGCATAAAAAACGATTGTGTCTAAAGTTCATTTCAATGTCCACATCATTTCCATTCAATAGTTGACATTATCGGGAGGTTGGTCATTTTCTACTATCTATTATTTTCCTTCTAGTAATTTTATTCTCCTTCAGAAACCTCAAGATTTTCCGCTTCTCATTATTTTTGTTAATTTTCTCATCTCTCTCCTTCTCATATTTTCTTCTTATTTTCCTTCTCCCTCTTCCCATTATTCTGCTCTTCTTCACCTTCTTCTTCTTCTTCTTCTTCCTCTTCTTCTTCTTCTCTTCTCTTCTTCTTCTTCTTCTTCCTTCTTCTTCTTCTTTTTCTTCTTATTCTTCTCCTTTACTTCTTTTTCTCATCCTCCTTCTCTTTCTTCTTCTTCTTGTTCGTCCAATTCTTCTCCTTCTTTTTCTCATTCTTCTAATACCTTGATTCTTCTAGCTTTCCATTATTTTTCAATCTATTCTACTTCCTCTTCTATCAACTTCAGCGATTAGAACGTGAATAAACTGTATGCTCAGTGTGGTTACCCTATTACTTCTTTACTACACGTTACGTCACGTTTCCCCCACCACTTTGAATCGTACAGCTGTGAGTGATCAACCTTCTGTCTACTAACGTTGTTGTTTGGACTGATGTCTCTCCAATAATAATTTTAACATGCTTCGAATTTTAACATGAATATAATTTGTGGATTCAAGTGAAATTTTTAATATTTTTTGTGATTGTGAAGGAAGATTTTGGTTTGGATTTGTATTTTGAAATTAATTAATCTGATAAATCCAAAATTATTGTAGTACATACATTTTTGGACTCAAAATAGTGTGTGAATTAAGTTATTATTTACATAACCTCTAGACCGTGTATTCCAAATTAAGGTTTAAAGCAGTTTTGGGCGAATGCCTGTTGTTTTACCTGCATTGTATCTATTGTCTATGAATAAATGAAAGTGATTCACAGGTTTGATCAGGTGTAAGTTGAGGTGAATTGTGATCAGTTTTATTGTGAGAATGTGTGGTCCACGTCTGTGAAATGTGTGATTGGTCGGACAGGATATTTGTCCCATTAGCTACCAACCAACCCGTTCACATCAACTGGTTTGACATTCAAATTGATTGTGCGCCAGTCGAGGTCAGGCACAAGATACAATCGCACATATCGCTGTTCGAATGTCGATCGAGATATCGATAACGATCCAGTCGAGTATCGTAAAGTGGCGGGGTTTGGGAGTCAGAAAGTAACAGTAGTCGATACATGCCCGAGTTCTTGGGATCTTCAACATTATTATTCAGAGTTAGTAAAATGTAATAGAATCAATAGATTTTAAAATGATTTATGAAGATCATTCAAGAAACAATCGAGTATTATTTGATTAGTATAGTATTATAGTCTATTATTCAGTTACTAGAATGTAATAGAATCAATAGATCTTGAAATGATCTATTAAGATCATTCAAGAGACAATCAAGTATTATTGTATTAGTGTAGTAGTATATTGTTCTAGTATAGTTTATTATTCAGAGTTACTAAAATGTAATAGAATCAATAGATTTTAAAATGATCTATTAAGATCATTCAAGGAACAATCGAGTATTATTGTATTATTGTTATATTTTATTATAGTATTATTATGAGCTTTCACAGTTGGAGAATGATGGATGGATGATATTTATGTAGATGTAACAGCGAAAAGTGATAGAAGAAGTGCAGGATAATTAGAAAGAGAAAGAGAGGATACGAAGAAAAAATAGATGAAGAAGTAGAAAGAAAACTTGAAAAATACAAAGATTAAAAATTCATGTGACAAATTCCAGCTGACTAAATAATTCAAATTCATTTCTCAAAAAACATACACAATTATAATAATATAATATTATAACATCTGAAAAATAATACAAGAAAAATACTAATAAATATAAAAAATGATTCCAAAACTGCAGTATATTTTTTATGTCCATCTATGTTTAAGGAGTAGCCTACAAGGTAAAACCTGTGCGTAGACCTAAGTTGCAGTAATATTATTTATTCAATATAAACTAAGAAATTAAACCAAATTAAGAACAAAGATTAGTGGAATTTAGTAGATGATGAATAATAAAATCGAAACGTATTTTCTCTTACGCACTTCCAATGTTATTTTTATATCCTGAAAAAGGATGAGGGAGTGAGTCAATTTGTTGTCCAACGAACTTGAGGAGGAGTAGAAGGAGTGGTAGGAGGAGGGGGAAGGAGGAGTAGATGGAGGAGGAGGAAGAGAAGGAGGTGAAGAAGGAGGATGAGGAGTAGTAGTGGAAGAAAAAGCGTGAAGGAGGAGGAGGAGGCATATGAGGAGAAGAGGATGAGGAGTAGGAGGAATGGAAGGAAAAGGGGGAAGGAGGAGAGGAGGAGAAGAAGGAAGAGTGAAAAGATGGGGAGGAGGAGAATGGTAAGGATGAGGAGAAGGAGAGGGATGAGTAGGAGTAGGAGGAGGAGGGGAGGAGGAGGAGGAGGAGGAGGAGGAGGAGGAGGAGGAGGAGGAGGAGGAGGAGGAGGAGGAGGAGGAGGAGGAGGAGGAGGAGGAAAAGAAGTTAGGTTGGAGTGAGAAATGAGAAATATCAGTGAAGGAGATTGAACGATTCTAGAATTCCGGATATAAAAGAAGGAATGAATGAGAAGGTGGCCAGTAATGAGACGAAGAGGCAAGAAAATGCGAAGTGGAAGATTATAAACTATCATTGGTGTAAGATGAAAACAGAAGAGAATGGTGTTAATCAAGATAGTTGTGAAGGGAAAGATGAGGAGAAGGAGGAAATTGAAAAAGTGGTAGCAATCGCCGACTATAGGACTAATATAGACTGGCAAACATTCTATAGGACTTACGCTCTTCGCGAGATATCGATCTTGATATAGATCGTAGTCGAGACTCGAGAGGTGATAAATATGCATGCCAGAGCAAATATTCCACGTATTTGTACTGATTGGATAAGAACAAAGCAGTGGGTGTTCTGTAGTTGGTGATTAGGATCTTCAATTAGTTGAAGAACTGGGCTATTGCAGGTGGTGAGAAAAAGAAAGGACAGGAATTAAGTGAAAAAGCAGCATTAGCATGGGGAAACAAGTAGAGTAGTCAAAGAGGAAGATCACAGAAAGGGGGAGAGATATATTGCCGACAAATCGGTGGTGTGGTCTGATTTACTTGCAAGTGATTTTAAATTCAAATTCATTTTTTTGCCATAAAATAATACAGATTGATAAAATAAATTTTCTAACTTACATAATGGCACTACCAGCAAAGAAAACTTGTGCGCCGGCAGTGAGTTCGAACAACTAGGTACATCAAACATGTCAATAGAAAGAAAAAGAGCTTATTCAAACCACTAGAATAACTAAAATTATGGAAACCTGGTCACATCTCAATACTTACAAACGATAAGACAAAGTAACAAAATCACAAGCAAGTGACAAACTCAAAAAGACCAATTCAAGGAAGCCATGACAATAATATCTTCTAAAATTTATAACATAAGAATGAAAACTACATAATGGATATAGATAATTTAAAATAAACATTTATCGTAATCCAATCCAGTATAAGATTCATTATGGATTTTGTAATTCTATTAATAATGAAATCAGTTGGAACTTTATTTATAAACAAGTAACACTGATATTCAAACTGTCGTCTACATACACTTAAGCTGGTAAAGTCAATATCAAATTGTAATGGATTGGAGGGGCGCAAATTATATGGATTATTCCTTAAGTTGAATGTATCACTATTCTTATTAATGGATAATATGATTCTTTTAAATATGTTTGACTCACTGTAAGCACCTGGAATTCTTGAAAAAGAAGTCTACTAGGGTACAATCTTGGCCTGTATAATGCAGCTCTGATAAGGTTTTTCTGTAATGTGAATAATTTGTTCATATGGATATCATAAGCAGCCCCCCATATCTCAATTCCATATTGGAAAAGTGATTGCGCATAAGCATAATAAATCTTTTTCATTATTACCATATCAGCTATTTGATTTAGTTTATAAAACTTATAAATTAGATATTTAAGCCGTCTGCACACATATTCAATATGAGTATCCCATTTTATATAATCATTCATCATTATACCCGAATATTTTAAGGATTTCACCTTTTCAATACAAGGTCAATCACAATACACATGATTTAACAAAGCGTGAGAATGCATTTGTAAAGACAAGGTTTGTACAGCAATAATGAATAGTATTAATCACATTTTCAATATTATGATTCCATTGTTTTGGATTTAATTGCAGATCAGGTTCAAGAAAGTTAACAAATCTAGAGCTGTAACAAAATCTATAAGATTCACAATAATAACTCGTATCTTCAAATATTCAAAAAGGTTTATTTTCATTTCCTCTTCGGAATGTCAGTGAAGCTTTCAATAAGCCTCACGACTTACGATTGATATAATCTAGCTAAGATCGCCCATTCTTTGTCAATTTCGAACAGAGGCAAACGATAATTATACAGAGTGTTCTGAAAAATGTGCCCATACGTCAGGGCGTGATTCCTCAAATCAAAAGAAGAAGAAAATTTCTAATTAACATAAATGGTTAGTTACCAAGTTAAACAGGGTGGAAGATTTCAGTTCCCCTGCAGAAACGAAGCCCCACGGGTATTTGTTGGCTGTTAATTAAGATGTACAATATAGCGTACTTATTGTAAAATGTACTGAAAAATTTGATAAAACCTTTTCTAGATCTGTAGCTACAGTAATTTTTAAGATATATGTGACGAATTACGCGAAACTTGATCCCAAAAAAAAACTTCCTTTAGAGAGCTATAACAGATTTTGTCTATTTTCATGCGTTTTGTATGTAATTGAGGTTTTTTTTGAGATTGCATTTGTCTATTATAGACTTATTCTACATCTTTCTCTTCGAAATTAAATTTTGTACAAGTACTGCAAAAAATATTTTGTGTTTATTGTACATTTAACATAGTGAATCTACTTCAAACCTTAAAGGAACTTGTCTTTCGGGACCAAGTTTCGCATATTTCGTCACATATCTTAAAAATTACTGTAGCTACAGGTCTGGAAACGGTTTTATCAAATTTTTCAGCTCAATTTACATAAAGTACGCTAAATTGTACATCTTAATCTACAGCCAACAAATATCCGTAGGGCTTTGTTTCTGCAGAGGAACTGAAATCTTCCACCCTGTATAACTTGGTAACTAAGCATTTTCGGACCTATGCTAATTGGAACTTTTTTCTTCTTTTGATGAGAGGAATCACACCCTGACGTATCGGTACCTTTTTTCAGAACACTCTGTATAAGAGACCTAACGAATATCATTTCCTACAGATGGAATTCAATAAAAAATTGCATATATATTCAAATGCTAATTAATGTACAATATTTTTATCAAACGAAAATCCTAATATTGAATGCTGTAAACCTCATCGAATATCCATCCCCCTATTGTCAATATTTGCAGTAGCAGAAATCTTTGGTGTAATTTACAGCATTCAATTTGGATTTTCGTTTGATAATAATTATTCTTTCCTCTATGATTTCAAAGAACTGGAAAAAAATTCCATGAGGCACTTAAAGAGCTCCCGTGTAACTCTTCAGGGTTGATATGCATACATGGTATATTGAAGTCTGCATAAATAAATAAATCAAAAAAGAATGCATTAGCACATTATGCGTGTCAGATAAGACGAAAAATGGATAATCGAGGGTCCCATAATAATATTGATACTCATCTGTAAGGTAATACATTTGTCTATGATTCAAGGCAGCCAGGAAATCACACGTTCGTTCTGATACATAGCTGTCACAGATATGTAACACTCCTCATATACAGTCAAGGAATACTATTGATAAAAATTATTGTAACATTTTTTCTGGGTTGAATGTTTTCGTGGAATATGTTTCAGTAATGGTTTCTCTAGATATTCTCGTTTGTTGTTGGGGAGATGGAGGTATGTTATGGGGTTTCAACCCCTAACAGGGCCACCCATACTTTTTGAAGGCAACAGAGCGATTGGGCCTAGATAATGGAGGCACACTTTGACAAAACAGGTCAGACAATAGCCTTAATTCCTATCTTGGGTTCTGACACTGAGGTAGTTCAGTTTGTACACTATACTACTATATTCACAACATAAGAGACTGGAGAAAGGTTTTCAGAGAGCTCCAGTAGAGCTTTGTTTGAATAGTCATAAGGTGTTAAATTTGTAGACAAATACGGAGTGGTGAAGAGAAGAACTCTTGTAACAGAAATTAGTTGTTTGAGAAAGTTGAGCTTCTCAGATTAAATATTTTCGAAGAGATGAATTTTTTTAACTGATTGTTATTCAATTTAATACCCACATGCAGACGATATTCTTACTAGTGACCCCCTGGGTTGGAGAACTCGTTCAAGAACTGTTGTATTGTAATCTTCGAAACCTGCAGCTTTCAATTATACAGTGTTGGCGAAAATCATGGAATCAGCTAAATATTCTTTCTACAAGAATGATTGACAGTGGGTTTCATTGGGGTTCCTATATTTGAAATGAAAAATTACTCTTCAAAAACTCTGTCGCTTCAACATTTTTGTCCCTCATATGAATCCAAATTCATGATACATGATTTCGATACAGAATTCCAAGATAAAATGAAAGGCAAAAGCCGTAAATTGGTATCTCAACCCATATGAGTTTGTTTATTTAAAAGTTGTAAATTATGTTGTATATTAACAAGCTGAAATCATGTGTCAGTGCATAAAGTTCTGTCTGTGTGATAGCTTCCAAATGGCCTCAGCTGATGTTATGAATCAATGAATGGGAAACTGTTCTAATTGCATGCAATGAATTCTTCAGCTGACTGAATGATAAATCACAACAATTTTTTTATGCATTTTGAATGTTACTTTATATCCTGAAAAAGGACGAAGAAGTGTGTCAATTTTGTTGTTCAACAAATTTGACCTGTAAATAGAAAGGTTCGAAGAATACGCGTTCAAAATTTGAAGCTGATTGATTAGTTATTTTAGAACATGAAAACAGGCAGACTACGTCTTTGGCCTGCAGTAAGTCAAAAGTCAGAATTCCCTAACGCTCGTTCATATTTATTTGTGAGGAAGAGAAGTGCTTATCTCACTCAACACTTCCAACATGTTTACATAAATACATGTATCCAACATGTTTTCATAAATCAATACAGCAGATATATATCAAAATTGACCAGTATAGTGGAAAGAGTCATTACAGTTACTTTACCTATATTTCTACAGTATTAAAAAAAAGCTCAACGTTGTAGTTATCTAGAGGTGCGTAACAGATATACGCGCCGCGAACATGAGCAATTCACTTTTAATCAGCTGATTATATCTGTATTTTTACAGAAACGGTAAGATACAGATATAACAAGCTTAGCATCAGCTGATTAAAAGTGAATTGCTCATGTTCGCGGCGCGTAAATCTGTACGCACCTTAAGAATGGTTTATTACAGCTCCTGATAGTTTCAGATTTAGATTTTTTTGCCATGGGTCGAAATATATATTCCATTTTTCAAAAATTCATAATTTTCTATAACACTGAATCATAGTTTGCAAATAACGTTTTAGTTAACTAAAGTTATCACTTGTATTTTGTCATCACAGGATTTTCGTTTGTAAGAAGGAATAGGCCACAAAATAGGCCATGATCTATAAAAAGGCCATACACTTTGTTTTGGAACTAGAACAAAGATACCAGATGAAAATAACAATGAAAGAATTCAGAGAATTGGCAAAATAGCATAGAATTTCACTGGGATGTTTCTAGGAACAATGTTGTTCTTCCGAGAAGTCTTCCCTCTTTCAACAAAATAGTAATCCTCTACACTCTACAGGCATTGTCTTGTCTTTCAGCTCTTTCCACAAACCCCCATTCTTCACAACGGAACGACAGACATTTTCATTCTTCATTATCTTGTTCTTTCTCTCTTATCTATTGTTCGTCTTCCGTTCAATACTTTCTAGTTATCTACATTCTTCTACTGGAACTAAAACTTATTATTTTTCTTCTACTTCTCCAATTTTATCTGGAACGGCTCTCCTTTCTCCCTCCATTATCTTTCTCGCCGTTATCTATGTTTCAGTTCATTCTCTTTTCAACTCCCCTTTCTTTTTTACTTCTTATTTATTTAACTCCCCTTTCGTGTTATTTCTGTGGTTGTTCCTCTTATTGATTCTCATTACTTTTGCTTCCAACTATTCTATTTTTTTCGTATTCTATTATGGGAATCTGCAACTTGCGCCCAGTGGTCAGAATGTGTTTGGGCACTCACAGATTGAACGTAACAAAGTGAACGTCCGTGACGTCATCACGAGTGATGCCATTTCGCTCTCACTAGCAGCCGACATTACGTTCCCCGACTGAAGGAGCGAAATTCAAATTCACTACAGTATCCAAAGGAAGCTTCAAGCGAAACACTACTGTATTATGACAACATATTAGCCAAGTTAATGAGATACATATTATTTCTATCCTATAATTACATTCTAATTGATATTGAAAGATTGGGCTACAACTATTAAATCTCTCTTTAAGTTAGCACTGCAGTTGATTTCTTCTCCTCTTATTCTTTGTTTCTCTCCAATATCATATTTTCTCATGAATTCTAGTTCATTCTGTTACTGCTTCCTCATCCCTCTTTCACTTTTCCTTCCCTTCTCTGTTCTATTTTTCCATCTTTTTAATAAAGTTTTTGCATTCTCATTATTTCTTATCATCAATTATAGCTCTTCCCTGGTCAAGTATCGAATGATTTTATTCATTACTTAATACATATTTTCCAATTTTGTTCCTACTACACAATCTCTATGAAATTCTTCTGATTCTCGTATATTCTCATTCACATTTTTTCTATATCAATTCACGTTCCTTCCTTTTTCCAGGACGGTAAATCGGACAAAAATTCACTTTCATCCTCACAAGGTATCCTTATTGTCTTACCTTTTTTCTGATTCACTTTCTTCTATTTTTCACTACTCATCTCTGAGATTTTGTATCATTTGTGTCTCAGAATAAAATATTTTCATTTCTTTCTCAACTGTTTTGCTACTGTAAAGAAATAGTTATTTGTGCAGCTAGTGCGCAAAGTGACAGTTTGCTGCACCGAAAGAAACGTTAAACGTTTTACGTTGAATGGCTTCTTGAGTGCAGCAGAGGAACTTTCCGCACGTATTTCACATTAAGTTTTTCCTACAGTTACCATTGAATATGAAAAGTGGGTAATTATGGGTAAAATTCCCTGAAATCCATCAAATGTAAATCTGTGTAATTTTATTATTAATAAATGAAATTGAATAATGTAGTAGTGTTTGAATGAAGGGGCGGCTGTCACTGATGTGGCATGTGGTGGCTGTCGCTGTCCTCGGTGTCCACCACCTCAATATTCTTATAACATGGACCTCACTATACCACAGTCACAGTTACCAACTTAATTTTGATTTTGCTGCACTGGTGCTCCATATAACCTACCAACTATTTTGCGTTGTCATGTTGCAAATCTGGAGTGCGGAAAAAATTTTTCCCGCACTAGAGCGGAAAAGTGATCGATTCTTTGCGTTCTGTAATCAGTGCAGCAATGGCCACTTTTCAAGGTAACTGTAGGAAAAATAGATTTCCTGATCTCTCTTCTATCTCTGAAAACTAAGAAACTTATAGGAGGACTCTTTTAATGTTAAAGCTCGAAATAAAAAAATAAAATATTCGATAGTAGTTGATTCATACAATCTATGAATATATGTCATATACAACACATAATATTATATTATTGATATCATGCATCTATAATTGGATTAACCTATCCCGTCTATTATTATTGTAGAATGAATATAGGTTGACAGCACACCCAATACATATTTAGAAATGGCTATTTGGATATTTGAATACAATTATTGCAATTTGAAGACAACGGCTTGCAGTGGGCTATCGAACGTGAGCATGGAAAGATTTATTTTAGGTGGTCGAGAATAAATCATACATATTTTAAACAGCCTGCAGCAAGTTGTCCAGTTAATCTATTTATTCATCAGATGTGTTTTGTGATAAATATGATGGTCGGCTACTGTATCAGCGTCCGAGAATTGGTATCCACTTCTTTCAATATGTGAAACTGTAACCCCCAGTTGCACGTACGTCGGTTAACGTTTAATCACGATAAAATGCTCTACTTTAATCGAGATTAGCGCTAATCGATGCATTTTGGCTGTACAAAACAGAAATTTCAAGCGATAACGCCCATTAAACTAACCGGCGTAAAAATTTTTATTCTGTTGGCACCATTTTAACGGCGATTAGCTGAAATGAAGAAAATTTGCTTATACAAAGGTAAAAATCGAAAAATAACGCCGGCTAAACTAATCGACGTAAAAGATTTTCAACAGGCCATTCAGGGGGAATTAAAAATCCAACTTTCGCCGATTAGGTACCTACTAATAGCTGTCTTCCAATTAGTTTTTGGTGAAAAAAACTACAAAATTCAAAGTATGAGCTAAATATATGAATGAATATTTCATCCGTTAATAAGATAGAGAAGTGTATCTAGCTGATATTATCATTCAAAATTAAATTCTGATTTTTGTTAGGTTAGTTTTCGATCTGGTTCGTCTGCAGATAGCACTTGACACTAGCGACAGACAGAAAATTTTCATGACGCATGCTCAATGAATGGTCACCGCTTCAATAACATAACCTCAATTTTGTGCCATTTGTTCAGAATAATAACATCTGTCGGTTAAATTGCAGTGTTGACAGTTTGTGAAGCCGTTAAAATCTTTGTTGGTTAACCGGAAAACTCAATCGGGATTAAAAACTAACCGATCTTTGTGGAACAGAAATGAATCCGTAAAACTATGATTTTACTGTTTGATTGTAAACTATGATTTTACTAAAACTATGATCCGTAGAACTACTGATTTGTTAATCAGCGTTAATGTCCATATTTAACAGACGTACGTGCAACTGGCGCTAATTCTTCAAAATAGGAGTTCTGAGTCTTCAATCGAACACCAACTGGTATAAGTCGATTATCGCCTCACGAAAATATTGATCATTAAATCCAACTGAGATAATGGAGTGTAAATCTTTATTATATTCGAACTGCATTCATTATTGAACGAGAGTAACTAGAATTGTGGAAACAATACCATTTTCTTCAGATTTAAACAATTTTCCTCAACTACTACTGATTTATTTTTTTTTTATTTCGAGCTTTAACATTAAAGCATTTTAGTCCTCCAAGTTATCAGAGATAGAGATCAGGAAATTTATTTTTCTTCACAGTAGCAAAAGAGTTGAGGAAGAAATGAACATATTTTATTCAAGTTCAATTCATACTGGCCAATCGAATAATTATGGAAGTACAGCAATCAAATAATGAGCTGGTAAAGGAGGACAACGAGAATTCAATTCAATTCAATTCGTTTATTTCAACTTGGCATACAATACATGTACATATATATATATTTGAAATTCAACAAAATAAGAATCACATAGAATACCCGGAGATTTGATACTTCTTTGAAATTTGGGATAACTTGAATTATAATTTACAGCAGAAGGAGGGGAGAGCTAAAAGAGGAGGTGGAGAAGTAGGAGCTGGTGGAGGAGGAGGAGGAGAACGAAAAGAAGAAAAAGGAGTTGGTAAATGGCGAAGAGTGGGGACAGAATAAATAGGCTACGAATTAGAAGAAACCCAGAGAGAGTGCGAAAAAGGAGATTAGAATACAGTAATATCATGTAGCACGGTCATAATACCTATTCACAAACTATATTCTAAATGGACCAGGATACCTTCCTACCTACATCGAAGATATTCAAGGTAGATCTACTATCTATTTGTGAGTGATAGGCTTGTAATCAATCATGTTACACATTACACACATTCAGAGCAGCCACCTTTTTAGAGCTCGCGTCACGCTTCATTGGAGCTGTCAAAATCAACTAGGGTACTAAATGGCTGCTTACCTGCACAGGGCTAACCACTTACCACCACTCATCAATCACATTTTCCACTTTTCCGTCCGGCCCACCTTGCCTCCTGACCTACCCAAATGCTGGCGCCAAACCGTCACCCACATTCCAAGCCCATACATTAAATGGGAATCTGCCGACTGCGCTCATATGTTGGCCACTCACATATTGAGTGTAATATAGTGAACGTCCGTGACGTCATTTCGCTTTCACTAGCAGCCACTGTTCAATAAGATCACCACTGTTCTTATTCTCACTCATGGTGACAGACTAAAAGAGTCAATATTTGTGTTGATGGTGAGGTTTTGACAAACCGGGGGATTCCCAGTCGTTAGCCGATTCAACGTACTGTCAGAGCTGGAAATTCCATGTAGGCTATTCATGATTTCAACTGTGGTTCCAGCAAACACATCATCTCAATCATTCATTCTAATGTTTTGACTATCTATTTCTGAATTCGTTTTAATGACAGAGACAATGTGGGTGATGGATTCTGATATATATTATTTGAAAACTTAAAACATTCAAACACTGATAAATTTGAACCTCTGTCACTCCGCCAACCACAAAAGCTCCGCCAATTTATGTAGATGCATTACAATATTATCTTGTATAGTTATTCCAAATTGATTTTTTCCATATCATTGTACAGTTCAATAATTATTTTCTTAGTTTATGTCATGTAAATTCATCTAAAACTTTGCTGGATTGTAAGCTAGTGTATATAAATGTGTGAAATGGTGCTTCCTGAGGGGTTATCTCTCATGATAGAGTCCCACGTTGTGAAGCCATATTATGTGAAGTTGTTAATTGTAAATCCTTCACAGATGATACGATGTTTCTGATATTTATAAGAGCAGTCTCTAAATTCCCTCCTTTGCGAATAAATTCACAAAAAATTAAGGCCGTCCGGCTCGCAAAATTACTGGGTTCAAACCTCAGCTCTAGCTCAGTGGTAGAAACATGAATTTATAAATACAAATAATCACCATAAGGTTCAGTGACCGGTGATTGGTAATTCTTACCGCTGCTTCTATGAAGTTCTTGAAGAATACCAATACGGAAAATAAAAGAATATTTGATGACTGATTATCAGTAACCATGCATCACTAGAGAATAATAAGGACCAACTATAGTTGTTTCTAGTTGATTCTTAAAACGCTCGTCGTGAATACAAGTATTCACCAATATACCTTCCAAATTCCTTAGAACTTACAACGCCAATTCTGGAAGCTCTCTGGATCCTTATTGATATAACTGGAACCTTATTAATATAATTTCTTAATATACTTATTCTGTATATGAGATGAGTATCATCAAAGGATGATAATATTGAGTGCTCTGAATAAGATTAATATCACTTGATTCAATAATTTTAAGTGCTGCAAAATATTTGTTGATATTAAAACAGCTCAAACTGTATATCACGAGATGAACTAGGATAAAATAAACTTCTACGATTTGTATGCTGACTAAAAACACAAAATATATTCCCATAAAAAGATATGCATATAGTATTCGATATATCTATAATCACTTAAATAATCTATTTCAAAAATCTGAATAATTATCACAGGCTTTACTAATATTCACAATAGTGAGTTTCAAATTCATAAATATATATATTTAATACTGGTACTTATACTTCCAATCACATAAAATTCTGCAATAAAAACCTGTTCGGTCTATAGTTTGATATGATGTACTTTTGTTCAATTGACAAAATATAATTAATAAATTAATATTCAAACATGAGATCTCAGGGATTTATATGAATTCGGGCTGTGCATGGAAGTAACTCTACATATATTAAATAAATTCATAAATGTTCTTATGGACTATGTGATATTGTTCAACACGTGGTGACTTTTTATTTTTAATTCAAATTAATTGGAAAGAGCGCTTTTTTATTAATAAATACCCCCACTGGACGTAGAAAAAACGAGCTCGTTTGGTTTGACTTATCACTCACTGACTGAAGTTCTAGACTTCTCGTGGATTGAATTAATTATTTCCAATAATTAATTAGGTAGGCTCCTTTTCGTCACTGCTGGGCTACGCGTGATCCAGATTTTTATAAGTTTCTTTCGAATTATTATTTTTATGGAATCTTTACAAATTACGAACTCTTTGACAGCACTGAGTTCACATATATTAACATTTAATACAAATACTTTACATTAAAAAGGGTCTGGCTTAATAGTTTTAAAATTTTAAAGGAGAAGAAAAAACCCTAAACTCCATGTGCATCCTCTCCGGTCGGGATCTTAAGCCAGAAGAAGGAGGTTTTCAGAAAATTTGCCTCTTCCAAGAATAATTCTGTAAGCTACTCTCTGATTGGCCTTCAATTTAATAGACTCAATACAATTGGTTGCCTTGGGAATCAGGGATCCCCACTTTATAATAGAAAAAATTAAATAAAAAGAATTCTTATACAAATGTATAGTGTTTATCTTAAATTGATTTCATAAATAAATCCTAACATGCGATGTTACTATATTCAGTCTTTATATGAGTTTTGTATACTCTGATTATCATGCTTTCTTAGATTATAATAAATATTATACAAAATAATGGGTGTCTGTATTTCTACACATCGACTTCTTTAGTATACATAACATATCCTTTATGATAAATTTTATATAATTCAACCTGTCATATGGGTTGATCGAATAATCAGCTGATTCGCTCAGTATTGATTTATAATTATCGATTATCCAGATCGACTAATTCTTTTCAAAATGTAAACAAGTAACTCTAACCTCAATGTTCATGCATTTTATTTTTTATAATCCGCCAATAATAAGTAAGCCGCTTTATAACTTTTGATCTTAACAAGGTTCTCATAATTATTAAATCACAATTATACATGTTTTCTTATCATTGTTGATAATGCTATTACTCCTAATCGCTAATAATACTTGATTGAGTTGTTTTATCCTTTGACTAGGTCTAACCTTCTTTCCAATTTTATAGTTCCATTATATTTCATAGTTCATTTAAAATATTTGGTGGTATTAATTTACCACGTGACAATGTATAAGCCAGTAAATATTGTAATCTACATAAATAGAGTACTCAATCAATCAGCTTAGCAAACATATCACCACTGTTCTTATTCTCACTCATGGTGACAGACTAAAAGAGTCAATATTTGTGTTGATGGTGAGGTTTTGACAAACCGGGGGATTCCCAGTCGTTAGCCGATTCAACGTACTGTCTGAGCTGGAAATTCCATGTATTCATGATTTCAAAATTCGTCACTAGTCGAGATAAATCAATGGAACCCTTATAGAATCGAATAGGAAGGAATGGTTGTTATAAAGCAGATGGTTATCGGAAAATATATATACCGTTATCTCTTCGACAGAGAGAGAGAGAGAGAGAGAGCAGGACAAATAGTATGACTAACAGTGATGACGTCACTACGTAAACAGTGTACGTGTGTATGGGAGCTATGTATCACTCCCATTTGACTAGGCGCAATCGGTGTGTGTCCAGATCAAATATATTTCATAATTCATTCATACCCTAATGAAGGATGATACTGTACTCTCCAGACAGAGAAAAATGTTCCATATTCGGCTTTTAGAATCATGATTGATCAAAAGAATTATTGTTTAAGTGGAGGAGTAATTTTTCGGTTATATAATCAATACTGGAACTATTCCAAATTTGAATTTTCTATATAGTTTAATTTGATTTTTTCCAATTATAGACTCCTCCAAACGACCATATAACTGCATTAAATTAATTTGCTTCCGAAGTAATGTCAGACCAACAACATACTTCACTTAACATATTAGCAAAAAAAAAACCTGTCGATCAAAACTCAAAATAATAATGCAAAATCATGTCATTGTATTGATAAATAATGGTACTGCAATAATTAATTGATAATATTAAAACATTGTTATCCTACTTGAGCTTAAGGCTGTCCATAGGCTAAAAATAAACTTCCTACTGGTGATATTTTTCAAAGTTTTTCGATTTGAATATCATCAATAAGCTATTAGAATGAAAAAGTTTTCTCAGATAGGCATTTTTTCCCATCATTACTTTTTGAGACATGAGCGCCAGAAATTTAAATTTTTGGGACAGAGCATTTCAAATTTGGTAGGAGACTAATTAATGAGATTTAGAGGATAAATTCTCCATGGTATTGTTGATTGAAAAAAATATTTTTTTTTAAATATCAATTTTTGAAAAAGTTATTCAATTAACTAAAAATGGCCAAAAATAACTTTTAGTTGACTTATTTTTGGTAAATTGGATAACTTTCTCAAAAATTGATTTTCGATTTTTTGTTTTATTCAATCATGGAGATTTATACTCTAAACTCATTGATTAATTTTCTACCGAATTTGGAATGTTCTGTCCCAAAATTTTAAAATTTTGGCACTCATATCTCAAAAAGTAATGATGGGGAAAAAATGTTTTCCTAGGAAACTTTTCATATTTTGATAGCTTGATGATATACAAATCGAAAAATATCACCAATAGAAAGTTTATTTTTAGCCTTTGCACAGCCTTAATATGAGGACATTTTTTATGCTCTGAGAGAGCAGATTGCGTTAAGACTGAAAGAATAGCTATAGCCATCATTCATGCGAAAAGTGGAAATTTGACATAGAAATCAAAACATTACATATTTAATTAGATACAAAGGAATGTTTCATTTGAACTGCTAAGCTCATCACAACTACTAGCTTATTATATAATAATTATTAGCGATAACCAAACACAAAAAACCTGGTGTGGTACACTCACACAACTTTCCTTACTCATTGATCTATAAGCCTCATTCTAAAACGAGGATAATCTAGGGGAATAACATTATGCCGATTGGCGGCTTAATAATTTTACTAAAACTACGATTATACTATTGTTATTGTTTTCAGAGTACATTTCCTTTGAATAAATTATGAAATTTGAGGATTTTAGAAAAGTTGTCAAAATAGCTCTTCTACAAATAAAATATCGACTATGATGTGTTCTTTTGAATAAACTGCTCTACCCACCTACCTCAAGAACGAGAGGAGGTTACAAAGTAAATTTCTGAAGGATGGGGTGAACCTCTGTTAGTTTCTCAGGGAGGAGACTCGTGCTAGTTAATAGAGCTATATAACTATACAGGGTATGAATTTGAAAAAAAATGTTTGTGAAAAACATGGTTTTTTAGTATATATCCGCCATTTTTCTCAAGAATATTACGTAGCTCCTGCAATTTTCCCAGAAATGAGACTCATGCCAGTTGATAGGGCTTATGAATAGCTATCCATAGTATGAATTTGAAGAAAATCGTTAGAGCTGTTTTTGAGAAAACCGTGAAAAACATGGTTTTTTAGTGATTATCCGCCATTTTTCTCAAGAATATTACGGAGCTCCTGCAATTTTCCCAGAAGTGAGACTCATGTCAGTTGATAGGGCTTATAAATAGCTATCTAGGGTATAAATTTGAAGAAAATCATTAGAGCCGTTTTTGAGAAAACCGTGAAAAACATGGTTTTTTTAGTTATCATCCACCATTTTTTCCGCCATTTTGAATTGAATTTCTTATTGTCGGATCCTCATGGTATAAGGACCTTAAGTTTGAAATTTCAAGTCAATTGGTAAATTAGGGATGGAGTTATCGTGTTCACAGACACACACAGACCAACACCCAAAAATTATGTTTTTGGACTCAGGGGACCTTGAAACGTATAGAAAACATGGAATTAGGGTACCTTGATTTTTTTTTGGAAAGCAGTACTTTCCTTACCTATGGTAATAGGGCAAGGAAAGTAACAAATGATGAACTTGCTGAAAAACTATTGACCAGATTTAGTGTGAGTCAAGACTGCTTTTTGGTATGCAATAAATCTCCAAACTAGGCATGAAGTATTTCAACTACGTTTATTCAATCAGGTTCTCATGGGTCGAGAATTTCTCATCAAAACTAAGAGCTTCAACACACAAGGTGATGAGAAATTGAAAAATTAAAAAGACACTGCCGACAAATTTGACGATGCTAGAAACAGACCAGTGATAAAATGAGAGAAACGGAAGATAGAAAATGGGGAAAAAGGAATGAGAGGAGAATAGTGTCAAAATAGAAAGAGAGAGAAAGAGGAGAGAGATATATGAGTAGAACTGGTTTGATTTTGAGAGTGAAAATATTCAGTATGGTGAGAGATGCTTTCAATACCATCCTATAGTAGGTCTAGTGGTTCAATCTTTCGGATCTTTACCGACTTATGGCAGGGAATAAATCATTGCTTTTTAGTAGAAGACTAATTTTAGGAGATGTGTGGAATAGCACTAACAACCATTGATAAAGGAGAGGAATTGAATATTTGACTTATTGGATGATAAAATCCTTAAGGCTGTGCAAAGGCTAAAAATAAACTTTCTACTGGTGGTATTTATCATAGTTTTTCGATTTGTATTTAATCAAGCTATCAAAATGGAAAAGTTTTCTCAGGAAAACAATTTTTTCCGATTATTAATTATTGAGATATGAGCGCCTAAAGTTCAAATTTTTGGGACAGAACATTGCAAATTCGGTAAGAAATGAATCCATGAGATTTAGTGGATGAATTCTTCATGGTATTGATGATTGAATAAAACAAAAATTTCCTGAAAATATCAATTTTTTATGAAGTTACCAAAAATGACAAAAATAATTTTTTTTAGTTATTTTTGGTATTTTTTAGTAAATTGAATAACTTCCTCAAAAATTAATATTTTCAAAACATTTTTGTTTCATTAAATCAACAGTACCATGAAGAATTTATCCTCTGAATCTCATGGATTTATCTCTTACCGAATTTGAAATGTTTTGTCCCAAAAATTTGAACTTTAGGCGCTCATATCTGGGAAAGCAATGATCGGAAAAAAATGTTTTTCTGGGAAAACTTTTTTATTTTGATAGTTTGATGATAGACAAATCAAAAAACTTTGGAAAATATTACCAGTAGAAAGTTTATTTTTAGCCTTTGCACAGCCTTAACAAGAGACACTTGATAAAACACTTGAAGGTAATTGAGAAGGTTACGTCCGATGAGCGATTTTGGGGGTTAGCAGTCCACTGGGCGATCCATTGTTCAGAATAAGGATAGGCAGACGCTATCAATGGGAGGACTTAGGTGTCATTAATCATCAGGGACAGTGACGGAGGTAGTCCACAAGCGTATGTGTATACTCGCAATAGGATATTATATTGATGATGATGATGATTGAATCAGTACTACCACCTCCCATAAAAATGAATAAGTTGTTGAGCAAAGATCGAACAGATTTCAGCTTTGAACAGTTCAAATTCATCTTCATTAAGGCCTATATAGAAATTCACAATTCCAACAAGTTCTATCAATCATTTGCATTTCTTCATGTGAATGAGTAACACTACTGCAGATAATTATAAAGTATCTCACAGATATCAAGAAGATTTAAGATCAACTTCACATCTGAAACAATCTACTTCTAAAAGCAATCACAAATTTCAAGTTTAAGCCAATCTACAATCGTTATAGTTAGTACAGTATATGAAAGCGAAATGGCTCCCATATTTTATTCACATAACAGATTCCATCAACAGAGCTCAAAATCCACATTCATACTTTAGGCGCTTAAATCCCAAAAATTAATAATCAGAAAAAAAATTTCCTGAGATTTTTTTACTTTCATAATACCCAAATCGAATGTTTTTAATATAACCAGTAATAATACCCAAATCTAGTTTTTTAAAAGCTCGTAAATATATTGTTCATTGGATACAATATTATTTAACAAATGATCCTTTTTATGGGAGGTGATAGCATAGAGAAACGATAGCATAAGTAGATATCCCATGGTATAGGGCGCGTTTATGTCGCAGCTTTTACTGTTATCCCAAGCCGATAGTTCACGTGGTTCTTTCCTATGGAGCTGTGTGACGCTGGTAGTCTCTCAAATTGTGCCGTTCACACACTATCACCCCAACAAAACAGTAAAAATTTACAATAATCGACAGTAATCGGCTTGAGATAACAGTGAAAGTTGTGACATAAATTCCCTATACCATGGGATATCTACTTACGCTATTGTTTATCTATGGTGATAGTTACTGATTCAATAATCATTATCAATATCGTATTGTGAGTATACACATACGCTTGTGGCCTGCCTCTGTCAGTGTCCCTGATGATTAATGACACCCAAGTCCTCCCATTGATAGCGTCTGCCTATTCTTATTGTTAATCTGAACAATGGATCGCTCTGTGGACTGCTAACTCCCAAAAACGCTCAGCGAACGACACCATCGACAAGGAGAAGGAGAATGAAAAGGAAGAGAGGATATGGTGGAGGGGGAGGAGACGATAGAGGACGTGGAATGGGAGCGGGAAGAGGAGAATGAGATGAATAAGGAAAAAGGAGGAGAATAGGGGATCATTTATAAGTAATGAGATTAACAGAAGAAAGATAGGAAAACAGTGTTGAAATGAGATCTAACTGAGAACTTTGAAGAAGAAAGCAGATAAGAAAAGAATGAGAAGAAGAAGAGGAAGAAGAAGAAGAAGAAGAGTGAGAAGAAGAAGAAGAGGAGGAGAATAATAAGAAGAAGATGAAGAAGAAAAAGAAGATGAAGAAGAAAAAGAAGATGAAGAAGGAGGAGAAGAAGAAGAAGAAGAAGAAGAAGAAGAAGGAGAAGAAGAAGAAGAAGGAGAAGAAGAGGAAGAGGAGGAGAATAGAAGAAAGAGAAGAAGAAGAAGAAGGAGAAAAAGAAGAAGAAGAAGAAGAAGAAGAAGAAGAAGAGGAGGAAGAAGAAGAAGAAGGAGGAGAAGAAGAAGAGTAAGAAGAAGAGGAAGCTGACCTAACCTAACCTTCTCCTTACCCTTCTTCTTCTCCTCCTTCTTCTCTTCTTTTTCTCTTCATCTGATCTCCTTCTTCTTCTCCTCTTCTCTTAATCCTATTCTCCTTCTTCTTCTTCTTCTTCCTCTTCTCCTCCTCTTTCTCTTCTTCTCCTCCCTCCTTTTTTTCTCCTTCTTCTTCTCCTCTTTCTTCTTCTCCTCCTCTCTTCTTCCTCCTTCTCTTCTTCTTCTTCTCCTTCTTCTTGAGAAGAAAATATGAGATAAGTAGGCCAAACGTGGGAAGTGAGAAGCAGGTTCAAAAAAGTAAGTAATAACGCTGGCACGATTCATAATTATAATTATCCAAATGAACGAAGCATACAAATCTTCCAATACCAAGTGCTTAGTTCTGTTTATACTGTAGGTACTTTCCTGTGTTGGACGGTTATCTGTTCCCGCAGTCAAGTAAATGAGAGACATGTGGACTTTCTCATATGGTTGGTGAGAATGAGTGTCCAAAATGCAGGAAGCAGACTGCCCTCACAGTCCAGGCAATGAATGCTCAAAAAAGGGCAGAGAAGTAAAAGTTTAGAAGACAATTTTTGACCCCGCAGTTCTGTTAAGGGTAGTAATGAGGTAAACATATCAAAAGTCCCCACCCCAACCCACTGTGCTAAGAGACTGGGGGTGGTTCAAAGGTTCCATGTAATGCTTTCTCGCATATAACTCGAAAACTATGCATCTTACGGACATAAAGTTGAAGCTCATATAATTTTCTATAATGCTCATCCTGAAACTTCTTCTATGTATCCCATAGTTTTCAAGATATCTGCCCTTGAAGGTGTGAAATTTTTGAAAAAAAACACGTTTGCTTCCAATTTTTTGCTATTTTTACTCTTATAACTTTCAAGAATCGATGGAAGAAAATCCATGCTGATACTTATAGAGGAACAATTTCTTTTTAATTTGATGTATAATTTGAAACTTTTACGCATTTCCATACGACTGTTGCAGCAGCTTCAGCGTTGAGTGTGAAGCAAAAGAGTTTTTTTTCAAAAACGTCACATCTTCAAAAGCGGATATCTCGCTTTTAGGATATATAGAATAAGTTTTGTAACCCCTAGTTAGGGAATAAACATATCAAAAGTCACCACCCCTACTGCTGAGCGGTTGAGGGTAGCCTACCATTTTTTTTTTTGCATCTACTCGAAACCAATGTGTCTTACGTACATTATTTTATACAAAATATAAGCTTACAGTTTTTCTTACTAGCTTCATAAATAATGTTTTCTCACATCTCTCCGAGTTTCTCAGATATACACTCTTGAAGATATGACTTTCAGAAGGAAAACACTCTTGCCTCGAATTTTGGGACATCAATTTCTCTCCAATTTGATGTATTGTTCTACTATTCATCCTATTATTTTCCTTCACTTTATCAGTGTCAAGTTTGAAATCTTTAATAATGCAACTAGTGTCAAGGTGGCGGTTCCCCACCTTTAGCTCAGAGGTTATGGATGGGAACATACAATAGGTTTACTTCGTTAGTAGTCCTAATTGAACTGCAAAGTCAAAAATAGTGTTCAAGACATTCCCTTCGAGTTACATTGTCAAATGTAAAACAAGTAACATTGTCAAATGTAAAAAAAGTTACATTTTCAAATGTATTGTTGCAAAACTAATGTTTTCACATTCAACACTTAAACTGCTGTCACTAAAATAATCATAATTCTTTGGAATCTTCAAAATTGAACTTTCAAATTGAAATATAACAGATACCTGTGATACCAACGTTAGTAGTCTGTCTACTAACTTTGATGTGATACAACTTGTGGTACCACGTGTTAGAATTATACCTTTGTTGAAGAAGAAGAAGAGTAGAAATGATGAAGAAGAAGATGGCGATGATGGTTTCTAATGTATATAGTGACAAAGAGGAAAGAATAAGGCTAGTCGCACACCATTTAGTCAAGACAAGACAAGACATGATGAGGCACGTTCAGTCACAATACTTCACATAGCTGCTTGTGACGCAACTCACACTGATTAGTCATTGCAATTAGACATGTCTTCATAAGCAATCATGTGAAGTATTGTGACTGAACGTGTTTGATCATGTCTTGTCTTGTCTTGTCTTGTCTTGACTAACTGGTGTGCGCCTAGCCTATTGATGAAAAAATGGAAAAGAGTAGGCAAAGGAAGAAATAGGAAAAATAATACGACTAATAGAAAAAAGTTATGGCAAATAAATATCGTAGACACTCACTAGAGTTCAATTAAATTTCTACTCCAATGAACCTGTCATTGAGAATTCAGATTTTGTAAATTAAATGAAGTAAACACGCATACATTTGAGATAGTCATTTCGTAGAGGACATTTCTGAGGTGATGAGAAGTGGTAATAGATGAGCAGAAAATGGAGGCGAACTAATTTTTTGATAGTTGGCAGATTGGATGTAAAAGCAGCATCAGGAAAAAGGATGATGATGAGGAGTGAGGGGAAGAGCTAATTTGAATGTGGGTGGGCCCCAACAAAATCGTCGAGTGTAAATGTTAGTGGTTGTTGAAAAAAATATTGTCATTTTTTGTACCCCTGTCGCATTTTATTTAAGACGCTGGATTATTTTCGTAATTGAGCGGAGCGAATGAGGTCACCTCATTAAACGATTAATGGCGCTTTTTCCAGAGATTAATGACATTTCTAAGTGACCATAATTCACACCTACAGTTCACTCAGAATCTATTTTGGTCACAAGAATTATTTGCAGTATTGAATGATTCACTCTCAAGTAATGAGAATCATAGCATCTGGAAAAGGTTGAAAAAATGAAAAATCTATGTTATTTGAAAAATAATAAACTTTGAAAATCTCTCGTACACTGACAATACTCTGAAATAACAGCGACTCAAATTTATTCCAGCCAAGTTCATTTTCAATGGAATTATCAACTATTTTTCACATTAAAGCTGCGTTTACACCGGTTATTAATTCTTCAATTCTTCTCCGGTTAAAGATTCAATCAAATTGATAAGTTTTTGTTAATAATGGCCGGGACACACATATCCGCACCGAGCCCGCGCCGCGGCACGGCCGAGTGACGGACGTACTACGACGAGTGAGAAAACAAAATGCTTTCAAACGTGTGGGGACACATACCCGAGCCGTGCCCGCGCCGTCACCGACTAGTTCAGTTTACTTTTTGACGGAGACGGTGCGGCCTCGTGTAACATCAAGAATGGAGTAAACAGAGAGAAAGAAGCAGAAAGAGTGTGTGAGAAAGTGAGTGAGTGGGATGTTGTCGGCAGGCTTTGAGTTTGCAACAGAAAAAACTTAACATAAACGTTATCGCCAAATATCTTCACCAAAAAAGTATAACAAAATATTTTATGTGTAAAGGACTCCACTTTTCATCAAAAGTCTAATCACATTTTTTTGTAATAGGACCACCTTCATAGTTTATTTCTTACCTATTTCATCTACCCTCTATTGTATTGTAGTATGAAGTTTGATATTAACTTCATGGTATACTTTCATGATAAGTTTCATTCCACATGGATGCAAATAACAATCTCTAATATTATATACTATATTATTTTCTTTGATGTCTGTAATTTATTGATTAATACAGATGCAGAAGTGTTAAATAATTATTTATCTCCTAAGTTTGATTTAATTTTATATTGTCTATTTTTGTAAATGTGACCATAGGCAACAGCCTTGTAACAATTATCAATAAATATCTTATCTTATCTTATCTTTTACAATAGAATAATGAAATATACGTAATATACTTACATGTTCGTCAAGATTCAAGGTTCTTTATTGCCTGAACAACTTCACATTGTATAAGCAGGTCAAAATAAAAAACAATAATATATAACACTCAGAGAAATTAATAAGCATATGAAATATGATATAAACTAAGCATATAATAATATAAATCATATAATATATGAAAATATTCAAAACATTTAAAGCATGCTACTACAATAGCATTTTGTCCTAGTGTTAGAAACAAACTACAATTCATATTACTAATTAATAAGTTATAAAAATTATTTATTCATGTTACCAAAACTTAAATGGTACGGTACATGTTGCATAATGAACATTTATCATATTGAAGACTTAAGATACTCATCTACCGAATAGTATTCCCTCTCTGTCAATTTATTTTTTACATTTTTTTTTTTTTTTTTTGAATTCATAGATCGGCAGCTCTTAGATGTCTAACAGTCTTGCTGTTGGAAGACGTTTCCATGTGAAGTACGGGGTAAGACAGGGAGATGCTCTGTCGGCATTATTGTTTAATTTGTCTCTCTACGAGGCTGTCAAGGATATTGCACATGAAAGTGCTATCGCGAATCGATTGTGGCAGGTCTGTGGATACGCAGATGATCTGGTCATAATAGCAAGTAATGTGCCAGCACTGAGAGAAGCCTTCACGTTATTGGTAAATAATGGTGAGCCAATGGGGCTGAAGATAAATGAGGCCAAATCAAAGTATTTACGAGTGTCACCAGCAGTGGCAAGAGGGTGTGCTAGCAACATGAAAATTGGGCACTACACATTTCAGCAGGTGGACGACTTTGTATACCTAGGAACACTTGTGGCGAGTAGAGTCAGAGTCACAGCTGAGATAAGTAATCGAATCATGGCAGATAACAGGTCGTTCTATGAAATATTGTTTAGTTTGAAATATTATTCAAGTCTCGACTATTGTCCAGATCTACAAAAATGAAGTTATATAAGAAATTAGTCAGGCCTGTAGTATGCTATGGCTCTGAGACTGCTGGGGACAAAGAAAGGCTTCGAATCTTTGAAAGAAAGGTTATTAGGAGGATAGTGGACCCTGTTTACAGAAATGGAATTTGAAGAAGGAGAAAAAATAGCGAAATCGAGGAGTGAAGACATCGTCCGATTCATTAAAGCTGGCAGAATTAGGTGGATGGGGCACTTGCTGTGAATGGGTGATGGAAGGATTGCCAAATGTATATGGAGGAAAAGAATATATAATAGAAGAAGGAAAGGAAGGCCAAGGAATAGATGGACAGATGACGTGGAGTGGGATTTGAGAACGCTTGGAGTTCGAAACTGGAAAAGGCAGGCAGTCGATCGGGAGAGATGGAGAGGCTTTGTGAGGGAGGCCAAGGATTTTAGCAGCCTGTAGAGCTAAGGAGTAGTAGTAGATCGGCAGCTCTCTAATTTCTGAAGTAAACTGAAAAAATCTCTTGTCTTTTAGAGTCTTATTTGAACGTCTGTTCACGTTTCAAGACACTATGCATCATCTTCTACATATACAGAGTACTTGATACTGACTGTGATATGTAATCATGTATCAATGCCAATTATAGTCCGTACAAAATTACTTCTTACTTGGAATGGACATGCGTAGCAGAGAAGCAAACAGCGGGAGGGATAAAGATGTGCGATGTCGCCGTTTTGAAGCGGCCAGCGTTCTCCAACTTCTATAGTGAGGTCCACGTTATAATGGCCGTGTTTGATAAGCAATGGTATTGCTATGCTTGTCTATTATTCAACAAAGCGGATAGTGCTATATCTTTCTCGTCTTTTAACAATATAGAAATCAACCAAGTATTTCATCTTAATTATAAAAATTCATCATGAAATTATTGAAAAGTGTAATAGTTCTTGTTTAATATAATATAATTTATGTTTTTAATCGAGAATCAAACGTTAATATTACATCAATAAACCTGGATCAGCTATCGTCTATAAAATAATAAATAAATATAATTTTACTGTCGTTCAACATTACAATAGGTATGGACAACGTCAGAAATTATTGTTTAGCAAACATAGTCAACCTATATTATAAAATGAAGGGTTAATGTGAAAAAACACCACATTAGAAGGCATTGACAAGGCAGAGGATCGGCAACGTTTTCCTCCTATCGTACAACACTGTCATTATAACGTGAACCTCACTACAGTGACTGTTCATGTGCTCATGCTACACAGTAGTGTACTACTATACCCTGGGTAGTACACTACTGTAGTAGTAGGGTACTACTGTACCCTGGGTAGTACACTACTGTAGTAGTAGGGTACTACTGTACCCTGGGTAGTACACTACTGTAGTAGTAGGGTACTACTGTACCCTGGGTAGTACACTACTGTAGTAGTAGGGTACTACTGTACCCTGGGTAGTACACTACTGTAGTAGTAGGGTACTACTGTACCCTGGGTAGTACACTACTGTAGTAGTAGGGTACTACTGTACCCTGGGTAGTACACTACTGTAGTAGTAGGGTACTACTGTACCCTGGGTTAAAGAGCTTGCTCAAGAACTGTTGTATTGTAATCTTTGAAACCCACAACTTTTATAGAGTTGGAGAGTTATAGACAAAGGAGGCGCGAAGTATCCGACAAGAACAAGTGGAAGAAGAAGAATGATGAGGAGGAGGAGGCGACAGACGAAGACGAAGAAGAAGACAAAGAAGAAGACAAAGAAGAAGAAGAAGAAGAAGAAGAAGAAGAAGAAGAAGAAGAAGAAGGAGGAGGAGGAGGAGGAGAGGAGGAGGAGGAGGAAACAGAAGAAGGAGGAGGGGAAGAAGAAGACAGAAGAAGAATACGAAAAAGAAGAAGAAGGAGGATGAGGAGGAGGCGACAGAAGGAGGAGAGGAAGAAGAAGACAGAAGAAGAAGACGAAGAAGAAGAATCTCTGAGACTTCTGTTATGAGTTGCTGACTCATTGAAGTAAGATACTATTTCCATTATTTGTACACCTGCCTAGTTACTCTACATACAATGGCACTTCAACCATACAATATGAAGGCAATCAAGGTAGTAGGATCGGCAACAAATCTAATTAGTAGCGTCGAATATGATTAGGATAGACTCCATTCACAACTCAATCTCAATCAAATCTTGCAACTCAATCAAGATGTCATCGCAATGACTCTTGAAAACACCTTCGATCGATTGAGATCAATGTGCCTCCATTGGTCTTTTGTTTATGTTGGGACTGATCCCTACAGCATTGTACACCTTTCATGTGCAGTTAAATTATTGATGTCATTACTTTCTGACGAATCAATCAATGAGATTTGTCTGGGAGTCAATTCATTGCGGTTTGACTTCTGTTCGATTCATGTTGCAGTCAGGACGATGACCTTCTTCAATGGAATTTCTAAAGAAAAGTTTTATTCTGTTATTCTCAAACTTATTCTATGAATATCCTGACATTTTCTAAGAAATAAAATGAGAACTATACTTCATGAAGATTAAAGGAGAATCTCACGCTTTCAAGAAGTCTGGATTTACTCAATTCCTCTATTTCTTCTCTTCCTTCTAGTTTTCCAGTTTCTTCCTTCTTCACATTCCCAACCGATTGATTTGTTCAATCTTCATATCCGTTACTTCTTTCCCTCATCATCATCATCATCATCATCATCATCATCATCATCTTCTTCTTCTTCTTCCTCATTCACTTCACAGCTGTGTTGAACGGTAATAACGATTACAATCAGTCAGACAGTAGTTATTCCAGGAAGAGAGAGCGACCGGTGCCAAAATGTCGCTACTTACGAAAATCAACAGCTCTTTATTATAATTCACGAGTGTGGTCCAAAGTCCAAATAACACACGAGCAGCATTTCATGTCAGTTGTCGTCTGCTAGACTGAGCTCTAGACATTTTAGTTTTTGCTACATGCACAGCTGTGCATTGCAGCTCGATAGTTTAGAACACTAACAAAATTGCGAAAATAATAGTGCACTTTGGTGAATTATTGCTGCAAGAACACAACATAGGAGTAGCGTTGGGAACATGATAATTAGATTATTTTAGAATGTATGGTGGCAACCCATAATTATGTAAAACATCCAAGAGTTATTCTACAAAGCAGCGAAACAAAATTGTACTGGAATTGTACAACTCATGACTGACATAAAAGTGTTAACGGCTTGAAAATTCATTTGAGGCATGTGTCTTGGCAGAAACTCAATGTTTTTCAACAAAACTACTGTGGTAAATTAATATTTTATCTTTCCAGAGAAAGTTTCATGTATATCAGTCTAAAATTTATTTCAGTCTAACTAAACTAACTAATATCTTATGGTAGAATCTCAAGTACCTATAATTTTGTATCGTTTTGATTGATTTATTAGCAAGAAATCATATATTGCAAAATGCATTCCAATAAGGCTAGTTAAAGTTGAACTAGTGGCCCCCTTGGGTTGGTGTATTCGCTCAAGAACTGTTGTAATGTATTCTTTAAAAAACCGCAATTTTTAATTATACAGAGTTGGTGGAAATTGTGGAAACAGTTGAATATTTCTTTACAAGGATAATTTGACAGTAGGTTTCATTGATGATCCTATTTGAAATGAAAAATTACTCTATCGTTTCAACATCTTGTCCCTCATGAATCCAAATTCATTTTATTGAATGTGAAGGTGGTCATGCGATGCATGATTTCGATACAGAGTTCCAAGAGAAAATGATTGGCGGGAACCGCACATTGATATTTCAACCCGTTGATGATGTAAAGGTTTTTATAATAATTATGTAGGTGGAGGAAAATGTTGTGTACATCACGAGTGAAAAATGTGAAAAAATTTTCCCTCAGAGAAATATGTTGCCCTTGGCTTTGCCTCAGGCATCAAACCATCAAAGATTCCCCTCAATGGGTAAAAGATGTATTTTACACTCAAGATATACGCGAGTGAATGAATTTTATTTAGTGGGAATTCCCTGGCGGGAAGCCCTACATCGCCTGAATGTATATATTTTTTTCCAATTCAATTCTTTACTGTAGTGAGCATTTTCACAAATACTTAGATATCCTCAGGTAGGCCTATACAAGAGCATAAAAGAGCACATATCACAAAACAATATTGCAGTCATATAATAGACTGAATAATTATAAGACATTACATTACATACAAGTTCAGTCAACACATTCAAGTACTCATCATTGAGTATATATCATATATACATCATACTCCCCTGCAATGGGCCTGATGACTGTCATACTTCAGCCGGGTCCAACCATTGTACAACCAAAATACTGCTGGGAATATTCTTTGATATTCTTCTACATAAATGGGCGATTACCAGTTCAGATTCTTCTACATAAATGGGCGATTACCAGTTCAGATTCTGCAAAATTATATAGATGTAATACAATGTCATACTATCGTAATACTCCAAATTGAATTTCATCTTCATAAAGTTCTTAGATGGAAATAGATTTTTTTTATTCATTCTACTTTCTTATTTTAAATCTTTAGGTGAAAATAAATTAATGAGAAATTCCTTTTGTTCAAATGCTAAAGATGCTAATAGTTCAATACAGTCATTCAGTTGAAATTTTGTAGAATTATTTGGACAGTTAACATAATTGTCAGTTACGTATATGTCAGCATGATTTTTTGTCATCGAATTCCTTTTGAAGAAATAGTTTCATGAACGTTTTGAGACTTTTATCCGACGCTCGATTCCATAATATTTCTGAATCATTCACCTCTCCATCACACCAAGTTGTTCTCGAATGAGCAGAACAGGAACTATAAAAGTTGCAAAGGACAAGTTCATTGACAAATAAAGTCTAGCCTTTACAGTCGGTGTAGCAGTTCTCAAACATACCACATTATTTATAGTTTCAGAGCCGGTTTTATCTGTATAACTAATAAATGGCAGTTCCTTACATATACTGTATGCCTAAAACTAAAACAGTACAGGTGGCGTTTTTCGTCACAGTTCCTCCACTGAACTAGTCTAACAGCTCCACAATACTTTCATAATTTATCACAACATATACTAGAAGTTCTGTGAACAGTAGACCTCGCGCAACTTCAAACCTTAGCCTCCTCTGTCTTTACTGTTCATCAGAGTGAATTAGAGTGTCCTGTCCTGTTGAGTCATCGAGATATCGCTGTGAAAACGACTAATAGCTGTTGGGGTTGGTGTATCAAAAATGCTAGCATCAAAAGCTAATCTCCTTCAAGACATACCGGCAACAGGTCAGCCCGAGTTGGAAGCAGAGAAAGATCTAGAAAAAATAATACTAATTGACCGAGCGAAAGGAGTTCTAAGATTCAAGTCGACGGTTTGGCATTTCTCTTAATGTTTAAATGTTTGAATGTTTAAACGTCTATATGTTGCGCATTTACGGCGAAACGCGGTGATAGATTTTCATGAAACTAGACAGGTATGTTCCTTTTTCAATTGCGCGTCGACGTATATACAACGTTTTTGGAATTTTTTCATTTCAAGGATAATATAAAAGGAAAAAGGAGCCTCCTTCATATGCCAATATTGGAGTAAAAATCAGACTATAGAATTATTCATCATGAATAGGCTGACAAGTGATTACACAGATGTGTGGAGAAGCCAGTATATTGCTGTATTTCCATAAGGTCTATAGTTTCAATCAGGTACTTGTGGATGAGAATACTGCGTGAGGTCTACTGTTCACAGAACTACTAGTGTGCCTAGAATACATTGTATAATTCTGTAGTCTGATTTTCACGGTAATATTGGCGTTCAAATGAGACTCCTTTTCTTTTTGTATTTTCATTAAAATGCACAATATAAAAAAAACCTTATATCTTCACCTTATATCTTTCTAAACCTTGAGTCTTCACATCATTGTATCATTGTATCTTAATAAGTCGACGCGCCTTGTCTCAAAGTACTTGTATACCAACTTTCATACGGATCAGACAATAACTGCAACTTTAACTGCGGTATAAACAAACAAACAGACAAAAGCCGATCGAGTCGAAACAAAGCTTCAGTAGTTCGCTGTGCTACAGTCGATAAATTTCCACTTGACTTGTATCTCATATGATCATTAACAATTCAACAAGCTCATCTGAAACTAATGAAATTGATAAGAAAATATATATATATTTCTGTCTTATACGGAGTATTCCTGAAAATGGAGCCCAGCACCAAAGATGGTATATAGCTATATATAAGAATAGTCTATACACTATTCTTGGACCAGCACTACTCAAGCCTGAACAAATTATCCATAGAAGAATGTTTCCTCAAGCTCCAAAATTCTGAATGTAATCATCTGATAATAATTATTGTAGTGTTCATTATCATTGTGTCTGTAGTGCAACTTTTGCGTTCCATATCACTTATCTCAGGTGCTATATTAAAGTATTGATATCAGAAAATAAAAATCTGGTTCGTGGCGCACTCACACAACTTTCCTTGCCGCTCATAACGATCACCTGACGCTAGAGTTCACGCGCATCACAAGTCTACTTATAAACATATATCTAAGCCAGCTGGTGACAGGAAAATAACGCTGGAGACATACGAGGTCTGATATCTCTTCATAGTGAATGATTTGATAGAATCAACAGTTACCAACAGTTTGCAATTTGATAATCACATTTTTTCGAATTTCGAGCTTAATTTCAATTTTAGGTGAAAATGTTACTCAACATTAATTGTAGAGATTTTTATGCTCAATCTTCTCCACTCGAATTTGTTTGTTTAAATTGTATCTGAAGCCTGATAATTGGGAATCTAAAATCCAACTTTGCATAGATGGGGTGGAGCTCCTGAAATTTTTACAGATATGGGACTTGTGGCAATTGATAGAGCTTATCAATGACTATTCCAGGTATGAATTTGATCAAAATCGTTGAAGCAGTTTTCGAGAAAATCGCGAAAAACCATGTTTTTGACATCATTTTCGCCATTTTAGCCGCCATCTTGAATTGAATTTGATCGAAATTGTTCGTGTCGGATCCTTATATTGTAAGGACCTTAAGTTCCAAATTTCAAGTCATTCCGTTAATTGGGAGATAAGATATCGTGTACACAGACGCACATACACTCATACACACACACACACACACACACACACACACACACATACCCAAAAACCACTTTTTCGGACTCAGGGGACCTTGTAACGTATAGAAATTTAGAAATTGGGGTACCTTAATTTTTTTCGGAAAGCAATAGGCCTACTCTCCTTACCTATGGTAATAGGGCAAGGGAAGTAAAAATACTATAGAGAGGTACACGATATAATGGCAGTGTTTGATTAGGAACGGTATTTCTATCCTTGTGTTTCATTCAACAAAGCTGATAGCTTTGATCTGTTGCCAGATCGTCTTTTAACAATGTAGGAATAAATCATTAATTAACAAATTACCTATTCCATCTTAATTATGTAAACTAATCATGAAATTATTGGAAAATATGATTTATTGCATAATGAAATATAACTGATTATTTTAACCGAGAATGAACAGTTAATATTACATCAATAAACCTATATCTGCTACCGTATATAGAAGGCATTAATAAGACAGAGGTTCGACAACGTTCTTCTATCTTTCTCCACTGCCATTTTAACGTGGACTTCACCCTCTTTATAAAAAATTGTTTACTTTCGACATAAATGTCTAAACATACCCTTTTTTGAAAAAAGGTAGGCCTAGTAAGATTTTTATTTCTTGATATCTATTTTTATTTCCATTTATTAATATACAAAGCATATTATTCATAAAATTCTGAATATTCATATATTTATTTATTTTAATATTTTTTTCAGGTTCAACTATTCTTTTTTTCGAATAAAACTCACAACCAAGACAAAACAACCTGGAAGCAAAATAATAATTCAATAATTTATTATGTCATACATTTCAGTCAAAATTCTGATGAGTAGGACATAATCAATTATGTCATAAAATTTGGTTGCTTTCTCACTTCATGCAAGGCTCAGCAAACATGTAATCTGAATCATCAACTCTGCATCAGCAAATTTATCTATTTGACTTGACATTAATTGATTATAAAGCTACGTTTTCACCAAAGTTATTAACAACATGTTCATTTTTCCGTCTTTATAGATTCTATTAGATTGAACATAACTTATCATACACATGATGTGCATATGTGATGGTCAAGCTCCGTTTAATCTAATAGAATCAATAAGTACGGTAAAATAGACATTTTGTTAATAACTTGGTGTAATAACGTATATATAACATAGCATAATAACATAACGTATAACATAATAACGTATGGTGTAGACGCAGCTTAAGATAATTGCTGAGCGTCTATAATAATATTCACTTTATAATATCAGCATTACACCATAGCATTACACCATAACTCCGTTGCAGACAGTTGAAAGTGAATCTTACAAAAGACCATTGATCTTGCAATTAGCGTGTAGAGGTGATAATAGTCAATCAATGATGTAAACAATACATGATTAACAGAATAGTATTTTACGTCACAAGTCCGGTAACGATAATTTACCGCATAAGTATGATTGTTTATCATACGAATGCGGTAAATACGTTACCGTACAAGTTACGTACAATATTTTTTGTCATACTTCTCTGAGAAAGAATAATAATAATATTGCTGAGAAACAGAAACCATTACCTGCTTATGCTCGAGTTACTGCATTTTATAAACATGACCTAGCCCGTAGCGCTAGAACAGACAGACCCATCGAGCTCGAATAAAATAATAAAGGCCTATATTATAACATTTCAGATGAGTTCTTATAACTTGAAACTTCTTAGATGAGTTCTTGAATTATTTTAGTTATTATATTAACATGGGACTATATTAACTATAGAACTAGGAAACATACTCGACTGTAAAGAAAACATTATGATCTCTTTACAGTATAGTATGCTGTAATGAAAATCACATGTTTTCTTGTTTTGCAAACAGCTGTTTACCGACTTGATTCAATGCATGGAAAACAGCTGCAATTGAGTAAGTATGACAAAAAGTATCAAAAGCATAAAGTGGACCATTTGCCAACGTTACACAAGTGCGTTTGAGTCCCAATACAAAAGTGATAGACCATATACAAAATGTGGATCATCTATCGATGTAAACAAAGTCCTGTCTCTAATTATCTAGATTTCCTTAAAGAATAACATTATGAATTTAGTGTTTTTGGTAGTCTATGCTAAATAGTGAGTTTATTTCTGTATAGCAACTGTTTGTTCAAATTGGATAAAAAGGTTTTTGTCTATTCTACTATTACCTTTATATTCATTCATTCTTTATTGATTCATATAATAAGTACATCATCAAAATGTAAGGAAGGGGAAAAAGGTAACCTTGTGCTTTTCCTCTCCCAACTTGAGATAAGGTTACACATAGTCCGAAATAGGTTGAATCTTGTAGTTGTTCACTTGACAAAATTTTCAGTCCTTAATTATTTTCACAAAGTAGATTATCAAATTTAGATGCTTCACAACCAAACATAGAAGAAATATTTCACATTACTAGTAGTTCTGTGAACAGGAGACCTCACGCAGTATTCTCATCCACAAGTACCTGATTGAAACTATAGATCTTATGGAAATACAGAAATAGACTGGCTTCTCCACACATCTGTGTAATCACTTGTCAGCTGATTTATGATGAATAATTCTATGGTCTGATTTTTACTCTAATATTCGCGTATGAAGGAGGCTCCTTTTTCCTTTTATATTATCCTTGAAATGCAAAATTTCCAAAAACCTTGTATATACGTCGACGCACAATTAGAAAAGGAACATACCTGTAAAATTTCATGAAAATCTTTTACCGCGTTTCGCCGTAAATGCGCAACATATAAACATTCAAACATAAACATTTAAACATTAAGAGAAATGCCAAACCGTCGACTTGAATCTTAGACCTCACTTCGCTAGGTCAATTATATCTATCGATTATTCAAATCTATTTATTCATGGATAGATCTATTACGTCACTTACGATAACATCTTCATCCCAAGTTCAGAGCTACATTGTTCAAATTGCTAGAGAGGAGCTAGTGCAACGTTCTAAAGCTCTAAATCAATACGAAAGTAACATAAGCCATGAAGTTTCTGTTATTTTAGTTCTTTACAAGCAATCTGTACAAATATTTGCTGACAGAATTATTATCCACAAGAACAACTGCTCCAGATGGTTCTCTAGTTTTAGTAGTTTTGAAAACTGATTATCGTCCTATAAACTTCGGGATTTCCATGGGTGGTTGATAAGAGATGTACTGAGTTATTGAACAGTTGACAACAGCTTCACAAGTGAAACTGGAAGATTTGTGAATTTATCAATTGAAATTCAACATTTTCTCTCATTATAACGAATGCTTATTCAGCATAATTGCTAGACTTGTGCATGTTCCAGTGATTGTTACGGAGATGTTACAAAAATGATAAATCTGTGGTTTTGACAATTTCTCAGTTTTTTTTTATTCGAGAAAAATAGATCTAGTTTAAGGTGAATTATGAACCAACTTCTGAATCTAAGGCTGCAGAAATAAAAAATAAAAATAAGTCAGTGAAGCTTGCTAGCCTCTCACAGATATATTCCAAAAACGAATATCATGTGCAAGGCGCTCATACCCAAACTGACGGATGAAATATAAGGACTTCGAAAGCTTCAAACCCACATGGGACTGTGAAACTTTTCTGAAATTATAAATTATTACATTAATATGTTTTTGTCTTCTCAATCTAAAACAAATAATGTTAAAATATGTTGTATTTCCATTAGTTTCAACTCGATTTGCTTTTGTCTCTCTGTATGTAACGCGATTACGGCCAAACGCGTTGATAGAATTCGATGAGATTTGGCAGGAATATTCCTTTTTCAACTGCGCGTCGATGTATACACAAGGTTTTTTTTGAAATTCTGAATTTTAAGGATAATATGAAAAGAAAAGGAATTCCTCCATACTCTGATATCACTATATATATATATATATATATAGATATATATATATATATATATATATATATATATATATAAAATAAATATAACTGCGCGTCGATGTATACACAAGGTTTTTTTTTGAAAGTCTGTTTTCAAGGATAATATGAAAGGAATTCCTCCATACTCTGATATCACTATATATATATATATATATATATATATATATATATATATATATACAGTATCATCTACTTTGAAGATAGGATCAATCAGACTATAGAATTATTCATAATCAATCAGCTGACAAGTGGATTATTCATTGTATGCATTACACAGACGTCTGGCCGTGTTTATTTCTTGAAGGTAGGGTTTCGATATTTTTATAATGCGTGCCTATCAGTATCAATATTTGAAAAACAAATTCAATAGGTGATGAAATAAAAATGATTAAATGAACTGAATAATGCTGAAGAAATAATTATAGTTGAGAAATATTTTCATCACATGGAAAGATTATCACGGAACTCGATAAATTATCATATATGGGATGTAAATTCAAACGTGAACTGAGTTTATTAACATAAGTGAGTTTTTGATCTTGGAGAAAACAAATAACAGTTTTAAGAGTAAATTATGATTCAACTGTGAATTGTGATTCAACTGAAACAACTGGATCAGGTGACATCAGATACTGGTGGATGAGAAAACTGCGTGAGGTCTACTGTTCACAGGACTACTAGTAAGTCTTTTGTATTTTCAGCTGATTAAAATGTTTTGTAATAAGTGTTGTGGAGGTGATGTTATAGTAAACATCCGTATTGAGAGAAAACAACTCGATGTGGTCAAAACCACAGGTTTATTGAAACAATTTCAGATGCTAATTTCGGTTGTACAACATTATCAATCTCTACTAAATTGAGCTAATTATGAAACTTCATGCATCACCTCTAGCCAATCTTGAGAGCATTCATTGTAAAAATATCTGCCGTGATCACTCTGAAAAACCTAGACCACAAAGAGCTCTCAACTTGACCACTCTTAACAGCCACCACTCCCTCCTATATCTATTGATACCTCCAAGACTGATTCTTGGAACAATTTTGCTCTGTTGGACTGCTGTTGACTGAAAAGTCTTTTGTCGAGATGGTGCATTGTGCTTCAAGCTCCACCATTTTCAGAGCCAAAGGTGTTCTATTATTTCCACCCATACACAAACACACACACACACACATGTGTTCACCACATGCCAATACGCAGAGTTTTCTGCAAAGTAGGACGTAGAGTAAGGTTATGATAGGTTATGATAGGTTCAGCTGTTGAACTATTGCAATGAATCAGCGCATCTCACGAGAAGTACTATCTATCAATCATAGATAAACCGACTCGATCAACATTATCTGATTTGTTGACATGGCCAACGATATGATTTTATTCTAGATCCATTATTTTTTTGTTTAAATTAAAGTACCTATATCAACATTTTCAAAGTTAATCATTATTTTACAGTTTTAAGTGATATGTGAGTGTTATTTTGTTATTAAACTAGCAGGTAATCCTTGCTCGGCAAGGGACTAATTAAAAACTTGACAAACTGAGAATTTGACGTACTGAAATCATGAAGAGTTCGAAATAAGCCTATAGCCAACCCCGTTAAATAAATAATCTAGATGCAAAATATCAAATAGTTCAGACCTTGAAAAGAAAACCCTTGTTCTTTTTTCTTTTTGCAAAGCGCACGTGATCTAGTTGAAAACCCTGTTGCTCCAATGCTCCTATACAGTAGCTTTGCCTTGAATCATCGTGAGCCGAGCAAATTTCCCAAAGACCTTAAAGATGCATAGACTCACATGCAGCGCTAGTGTCGTACTTGGAATTGAAATCCGCCATTGAGGGGGCAACCCATAAGATTATTACATACCAATGCCACCAATGCCTTTGTGATCTATAGTATTACAAATATTATATATATAATATCTCGTGCTAAAATACCCCAATGGCGGCCTTCAATTTCAAGTAAGAGCTATCATTGGGAAGGCATAGGCGTTGTGGGTCTATATCTCTTAAAGGTCTTTGAAATTTCCAAATTGTACACATGATCAGCCGTTTGAAATAGATATGCATGATCAGCTGTTTGAAATTGATGGAATTCGACAATAACAAATAAACTAGCCAAGTTTAGGTTGAGTGTGTGGAATGGACAAATTATTAAAAATAATAATTGGATTTTAGAAAAAAACCTAAATTTTAATTAATTTCTGAAAACTTACTCATCTTCCCTTTAATTCCTCCTCTCTCTCCATTCAATTTCTCCCACCATTCTCTCATCATCCTCCTCCTCACTCTCCTCATCTTCCTCCTCCTTGATCACCTGATCACATTCTAATTTTCATCCTCCCCTTCCCCCACTTCATCCTACTCCTCCTCCTTAGTCATCTCTATTTCATTCTGCTCTTCCTTCTGCTATTTCTCCTCCTCCACTACCACCTCCTACTTCTCATCCTATTGCACTGCGAGACACTCTCATAGCCTCACAAAGCTGCTAATAATAAAAATTGAACAATCGGTGAACAACCTGATGTGTATGACGCGTGCCCATGCATTCAATTTTCAGCCAAGTTTACAACTCACGCTAAATTACCGACTAATTTGTCTGCCATTCAAGCCTCATATTCACATTTCTTCTACCTTTTCATATTCACACTTTTTTGTTTCTCTCCACTTTCCTTGTGTTATTTATCAACTTGCTTATTATACCTTTCCACCAACCGACGTGTGTGTTCCAAGCCGTTTTTCGTCTTACTATGTAAACAAGAATAACTATTCTTATTCCTATAGTTATTCAAATTACTGTAAATAACACATAAACACATGTAACTTTCATCCTGTCTCGGCTGCTATTCAAACTCTTTGGAAATCTTTAAAAAAATAATTCATAAATATTCATACAATTGCAGGAGAAATGCTTATTTGCTGTCGAGAATAACCTGGAACAAATTTCTGTGAAAAATTGTGGAAAAACTTGAATTTACATCATACTCAAGCATTGCTCGAATAGCCTTTCTGCCTAACATTGCTCTCACTAGGCCAAATAGATTAAAATATACTCCATGAGAGTTAGAATAGAATATAATGTTGCGGGTCTTAGTGGAAAGGTGGGTTCAAATTATATTCTTGATTTCTTAAAGAATTATTCGAAACGTTTGTCGAAAGATTTTAATGCATGAGAGTTACATTTTTGCATTACAGTAACGTCGGAGTTGAATTGACATATTTTATCAATTCAACTTCGACTTGAAAACTTGTGAGCCTCTCCTACTTTTCTAAGGCCCGTATGCATATTATGCTCGGTTCAAACTGCGCTGAGCCCATCATCATCATCTAAACTCGAGTTCAAACCGTGGATCCCTGTACTGATTCCATAGGGTCGGTTTCCGAGCTCAGGATTTAGCTAAGTTCTAGACATAAAACAGCTGGAGTCAAAATTGACTTTCCGAAACGGGGCGTAGTCGTAGTCATAGTCAAAATCACATCTAGATTAAATTTCGAAAAAACTAGAGAATTGAACACAAAAAAAGAGGAAATAGTGTGAAGTTTCAGAAATTTTGAATGATTTAGGAATGATTAATTTAGTCAAGGAGAAACGTTTCCAATTATAGAAATGATAAAATAAAAATTGTTACAGAAACTGCGACTACATCCCCGTTTCAGAAAGCCAATTTTCTTACTCCACCAGTCTAGAACTTATAGCTAAATCCCGAGCTCGGAAACCGGCACTTATCTATTGATCGTTCAATTGATGGTTAGTGAGATCAGCAGTTCATTTATTTGTTTATTGGATAGAGCAAACAATACAATAGTCGGAAACGAAAAAACAGGCCTAACATTTGCTAATTTTGTCTAAAATCGTCCAAATATTATAGGTTATGTCCATTTCAATTTCTACACCAAATCATCAATCTGAGACTAAATCAGAATAAAACAAACAGTTTCAAATTTAGAATAAACTGAATTTCGAAACCTGTTTTTGAACAACAGTAAACAATATGTCAGGCTCTGATGGTACTGTTAGAAGTGTCTATTTGGGAGTTTACCCTACACCATCCACTTGATGTATATAATAGGAGCCCTCTCAAGGGCCCTGAGGCAATTTCAGGGCTACAGAACTCCCACACTATTCTGCCTCTTCATTATCCTCTCCTCTTCCACTGTTCCTTTCACTTCTAGTCCAGCATTTATTTTCAAGTTCCAACTCTCCTACAGGACTCCGACTGGAGTCTGTAGGACTAGCAGCATTGGTTGATTGAGTATTGGAGTCAATCTGACTCTTCTTCTAGCGATTATTCATTATCATTATTATTTTCATCTGCCTTCTTCTCCAGGACCTCTTTCTTTTCAACTGTTCTTCTAGTCATTTTCCTCTTGTCCTTATCATCCTTCTTGGTCTTCGATTTTCCTCACTCCTATTCTTTTTCAAAAACTTCATAGTCCTATATTCTACCATAATCTTCCCAATCCAATCCTGTTCATGCCTCTCCTATTGTGAGGTCCACGTTATAATGACAGTGATTGTTTAGCAATGGTATTGCTATCCTTGTTTGCCATTCAACAAAGCGGATAGCGCTATCTCTTTCTCGCTTTGCTCTGTTGCCAGATCGTCTTTCAAGAATGTACAATCCATTAACAAAATATTCATCTTAATTATGAAAATTCCTTTTGAAATTATTGAAAAATATTATTTCTCGCTTAATAAAATATAATTGATTATTTTAAACAGTTAATCTTACATCAATAAACCTGCTACCGTCTACAGAAGGCATTGAAAAATCGGAGGATCGGCAACGTTGTTCTCCTATCTTCTCCACTGCCATTATAACGTGGACCTCACTATAGAGGTATGTATCGTACTTCTACTCCCACACTCTTCTACTTCCTACAAATTGTGTATTCTTTCCCTCTTCCATCCGCTTCTCCACTTCCTCTTCAAATCGTTTCTTCTTTAACCACTCTCTTCTTCTTACTGTTCATGGTGCTCTTCTTTTCTCACTTTATCCACTGTTCTCTACTTCTCAGTCTTCTACTTATCTTTTTTCCTGCTCCTTCTTGTGCATTCTCTCTATATTCTCAGTTTTTACTGGTAATTTCTTCTCCGTCCTTCCTCCATTTCTTTTCTGTCCACTTCTTATTTCATTCTTCAATTTGCAATTTATCGGCATCTTTTAATCTTCTTTCTATTCTCCCCTTTTATTTCATCTTCTCATTCTTCTACGTTGTCTTTCTCTAGTATTCACGAATGACCCTCTTCCTACCTCCCTTCTCTCATTCATACTCTCTCTCTCTCTCTCATCACCACAATTTCCACGTTTCTCTTCATGTTATTCCTCTTCAGCCACTCATTTCAAAAGCAAACAAAACAAGCCATCTTGACATGGCTGCTCCATACACTTTTGGAAATACAACCGCTTCTTCACAAATGTTATAGTAGTAGGAGATTCAATACCGATTTTGCCAGGCAGGATAAAATGACAGAGGACATTAGAGATATTATTATATGAATAATTTAGAAATTAAGGTCCACGATATACAAGAGTAACTCGAACTTCAAGGACAATTATTGATAATATCCTCACAAATAGAAGGTGTAATGTCAGGTTAGGTAGCTCAGATCTATCAGATCATAACTATCAAATTTTAGATGTTAAGTTGCAGGGCCAGAATCCAAGCAGGAAAAAATCTTTTGTGAAAGAAATTCAGCAATATGAGCTAGGAAATATAAATTGTTTGAAGCAGAAACTGCTTCAAGAAAATTGGAGTAGTGTTTATAACAGTTGTAACCTAAATTTCAAATATAAGCAATTCATTGATACTCTAAGATTTCACATTAGTGTATGCTGTCCGATAAAAAAAATCAAAGTTAAAAGTAAATTAAACAAAGTAGATGAATGGATAACTGAAGATATCCTTACTCAAAGAAATATTGTTAGGGAAGCTTATGAGGAATTTAAATTAGTGAGGGATGTTCCGAGTGAGGTCAAATACAAATGTCTAAAGAAAAACTATGCAAAAGAAGTGAGGAAAGCTAAGTGTAAGAAAACAGCTGAAATATTAACAACTAGTACCAATTTAACTCTGCTGTTTGGGAGGTAATTAATAGAAATAGGAGAGCAGCTCAAAAAGATACAGTTACTAATGTCCCTAGGATAATCGATGAACATGGAAATTATATGGATGATAGTATAGACATTTGTAACTTTTTCAATAAATATTATCAACAGGTTGCATATAATCTCCAAAAGTCACTGAACACTAATACTTATAATACAACTACATTAAATGCTGAGCCAATTGAAAAGGTATTTAAATTTCATCCATTATCAAGAGATGAGTTGTCAAGAATAATAAAAAATTGAATAACAACAAAAAAACAGTAGGTTGGATGGGGTCTCAAGCAAAATTTTAAAAGAATGTGAAAATGAATTACTGGACCCTTTATTGCATCTCCTTAATACTTCACTAGAGCAGGGTATTTTCCCTGATGATCTGAAACAAGGAAAAATTTTGCCAATTTTCAAGAGCGGTGATTCTGAAAGAGTTGAAAATTATAGACCCATTAGTATTCTAAATGTAATAAGTAAAATTTTTGAAAGAGTAGTTTTAAATAGGTATTGATGCACCTGGAAGAAATTAATTTCATATGTGATGAACAGCATGGGTTCCAGAAAGGGAAATCTACTAAGACTGCAATAGTATCCCTTGTTGAAAGACTAATAGATATAATAGATTCAGGTGAGAAGGCAGCCGCAATATTTCTTGATTTATCCAAAGCTTTTGATTGTGTGAACCATAGAATATTATGGAAATACTAAAAACTGTAGGTGTGAATGGTATAGAACTAAAATGGTTGAATCATATCTCATAGGTAGAAACCAGTGTGTTGAGCTTACCAAGGTGGATGGGAATGAAATAGTAAAAATTAAATCTCAAAAACTGGAGGTCCAGGCTGGAGTACCTCAAGGCTCAATTCTGGGTCCCTTACTGTTTCTGTTGTATGTGAACCAATTACCAAAAGAGTTAAAAGATCACAGAGCTCTGTTGTTTGCTGATGACACATCGCTTATCTTTAACAATTATTATTAGATAGTCTAGAAATAAATGCTTTTACTGGAGTACAGTCAATTGTCCAATTCTTGAAGCAAAGGCAATTAACAATAAATAGTAAGAAATGTCAATTCCTACAATTCAAAAGTAATATAATTCAGTAGAGGATAGAGAAATAAATGTGTTTGTAGAGGAAAATGAATTAGACCAAGAAGAGAAAGTAGCATTCTTGGGAATTTTATTGGACAGGAAATTAACATGGCATCCTTACATTGAGAGGATATGTAATAAGATATCATCTGGGGTATTTGTCCTGCGGCAGCTTGCTAGGCTGAATGATAAAAAACTACTGTTAACTGCTTACCATGGACTTATACTATCTCATATTAGGTATGCTATTTTAGTGGGGTAATTCATCTCAACAAAATATGGACAGAGGTTAAGATTCAAAAGAAGGCACTCAGATGTATAGAGAAAGTGAATAGGTTAGACTCTTGTAGGCCTTTATTTAAAAAGCTTGGTCTATTAACTGTGCCATCTTTGTATGTATATGAAGTTGTAATGCATGTGAAAAAGAGTGGTGTGATCCAGAATTCAGATGTTCATGAGTATAATACGCGAAACAGAGCAGATTAATATAATGGGTCACAATAGTAGGTTATTTGAACAAAAACCAGATTATATTGGTAGGAAATTTTATAACAAGCTACCTCAAATCTTGAAAAGTAATGATGATTTGAAGATTTTCAAAAAACAAATGAAAAAATATTTAGTTGATAAGCTTTTATAGTGTACAAGAATTCCTTTCAAACCTAAACTAGGTTGAACTACTTAGTGTTAGAATTATTATGTAATAACATGACTTGTCTTATACTCCATGACTGGAGTCTTTAGGACGTAATCTTAAAAAAAAAAAAAAAAAAAAAAAAAAAAAAAAAAAAAGCATTTATTTTCAAGTTCCAACTCTCCTACAGGACTCCGACTGAGTCTGTAGGACTAGCAGATTAGTTGATTGAGTATTGGAGTCAATCTGACTGTCTTCTAGCGATTACCCATCATATCATTTTTATTTTCATCTGCCTTCTTTCCAGGACCTCTTACTTTTCAACTGTCTTCTAGTCATTTTCCTCTGTCCTTATCATCCTTCTTGGTCTTCGATTTTCCTCACTCCTATTCTTTTTCTACTCTTTATCAAAAACTTCATTGTCCTATATTCCACCAAAATCTTCCCAATCCAATCCTGTTCATGCCTCTCCATTGTGAGGTCCACGTATAATGACAGTGATTGTTTAGCAGTGGTATTGCTATCCTTGTCTGCCATTCAACAAAGCGGATAGCGCTATCTCTTTCTCGCTTTGCTCTGTTGCCAGATCGTCTTTCAAGAATGTACAATCCATAACAAAATATTCAATCTTGATTATTATGAAAATTCCTTTTGAAATTATTGAAAAATATTATTACTCGCCTAATAAAATAAAATGATTATTTTAAACAGTTAATCTTACATCAATAAACCTGCTACCGTCTACAGAAGGCATTGAAAAATCGGAGGATCGGCAACGTTGTTCTCCTATCTTCTCCACTGCCATTATAACGTGGACCTCACTATAGAGGTATGTATCGTACTTCTACTCCCACACTCTTCTACTTCCTACAAATTGTGTATTCTTTCCCTCTTCCATCCGCTTCTCCACTTCCTCTTCAAATCGTTTCTTCTTTAACCACTCTCTTCTTCTTACTGTTCATGGTGCTCTTCTTTTCTCACTTTATCCACTGTTCTCTACTTCTCAGTCTTCTACTTATCTTTTTTCCTGCTCCTTCTTGTGCATTCTCTCTATATTCTCAGTTTTTACTGGTAATTTCTTCTCCGTCCTTCCTCCATTTCTTTTCTGTCGACTTCTCATTTCATTTTTCAATTTGCAATTTATCGGCATCTTTTAATCTTCTTTCTATTCTCCTCTTTTGTTTCATCTTCTCATTCTTCTACGTTGTCTTTCTCTAGTATTCACGAATGACCCTCTTCCTACCTCCCTTCTCTCATTCATACTCTCTCTCTCTCATCACCACAATTTCCACGTTTCTCTCCATGTTATTCTTCTTCAGCCACTCATTTCAAAAGCAAACAAAACAAGCCATCTTGACATGGCTGGTGCAGTATATAGTATACGAACGGCGCGTGTACTTATTGTTTGGATAGGCCCAGTCTTTAGAAGACGAATATCGTACCGAAAAAGAAAGTGATACAGATCTGAGGAGGAGTGAGACAGAGAATGGGAGGAGGAGAAGGAGAGAAGATTGATAAAGTGTGTGTTGAGAGGGTGGGTGTGGGATGAGGATGAGCTCGTGCTACATAATTTCAGCCTCTTTTTGTTTCGAAGCCGAAGGCCATTAACCTGATAGATTTGTTTTGTCTTGATAGATTCCAATACGGTTCTGTAAACAGCTAGTCTATTAAGGAATGCCCGCGATTAAAAAAACCTAAAACATTCCTCACTAAAAGACTGTACAGTGTAGCTTACTTTCCGCCGTATTTGTCCGGGCATATTTCAGCTATATCTGGTCCAGTACTACATTGTGAATCTTTTTGGTGCTCAAATTCTCGATATCGAAGTTTGTTCAAAGGCTAACTCGGTAATCCCTTCTAAACTTCAAATTTCAAGGGATAAGTCTCGATAATTGCCGCCAATTATTTATTTTTGTACCAATTACAATAAATGACTGAAAATGTGGTCAGTCGATTTCCAAGTAAATTCTTAGGGCCGATTTCCGAGCTTGGGATTCAGCTGAGTTCTAGACTTTAAACAGCTGGAGTCAGAAAATTGGCTTTCCAAAACGGGGCATAGTCGTAGTCATAGTCAAAGTCACGTTTAAATAGATTCCAAAATACTATAAAATTGAAAATTAAATAAAGAGAAAATTGTGTAAAGCTCCAGCTATTTTGAACTATTTAGGAATGTTCCATTTTGTCAAGGAAAACGATTCCAATTATAGAAATGAGAAAATGAAGATTTTTTTGAAGTAACTATTTACTGCGACTATGCCCCGTTTTGGAAAGCTCTAGACTTTGAACAGTTGGAGTCAGAAAATTGGCTTTCCAAAACGGAGCGCAGTCGCAGTAAATAGTTACTTCAAAATAAATCTTTATTCTCTCATTTCTATAGTTGGAAACGTTTTCCTTGACTAAATGAAACATTCCTAAATAGTTCAAAATAGCAGGAGCTTTACACTATTTTGACGTGACAACGTCTTATAAATTGGTTTGCCGGGTGACACTTCAAGAAACTGCGTTACGTTCCCACGTTATGCGCTCACAATGAGAGCGAGTGAGAGCGTTCGTTTCGGTTCACGGTCGTCTGGGAAGAGCACGAATAGGAGCAGTGGCGAGCAACGCAGCAGCAACCCGAAGGCATTCACCTGAAGAGAGAGTGAAACGGAGCAATCTCCTGCGACTGCGCCACTACTTGGTAAATAGGTTATGTGAATAAGTATAAGTGAATAGGTATAAGTGTAAGTATAATAGGTATAAGTGAATAGGTTATGTTGTGGTAGTTTTCAATCACAAAAGTAGTATAAATCGTTTCTCAGCCAATAATAATTTGTTTAACTTGAAAAAATGAGCGCGACTTGCTATGTAAAAATTGAATCGAGCACAGTTAGCCCGCCTAAGAGCGAGAGAGACAGAGTGATTTTGTTGAGGATGTGTGAAGGTAAAAATAAAATTTTGTTAATATGAAATTCCGTGCGAGATTCTTTGTAAATAATGTTTTAAATATAATTCTTTGTATAAATAAATGTTTTAAATGTTACTATTATTTCATCCTTCTTCCTACTATAGGAATTAATATTCACATTGAAATTATTTTACCACTCAAAGTCGTTGTCACGTAGAACTTTCACCCGTATACCAACTTTACAGGCAACTATGCAATTTTTCTCTTTATTTAATTTTCAATTCTATAGTATTTTGGAATTTAATTTAAACGTGACTCTGACTATGACTACGACTAGGCCCCGTTATGGAAAGCCAATTTTCTGACTCCAACTGTTTAAAGTTTAGAACTGAGCTAAATCCAGAGCTCGGAAACCGGCCCTAAATCTTTATTCTTCAATGCTGTTTCAAGGCTTATATATTATATAGTATGTTTTCAGGGCTTATAGATATTTTTTCAATGTATTGGATCTGTGGTGTAGGTGAAAAACTACAGAAACATGCGTGGTGATTTTCTCTACTTGATGCTTCTACTGTTCCCTTCACTTTGCCAGGTGCAAAGATTGGCTGATGTAATTAAAATATTAGAGATAGGTAAATTTCAAGATAAGACAGAAAGGACAAAGGATGAAAACGTAATAATAGAAATGTAACTGTTAAACCACGGTGGTTACTTATTATTGTTCTCATTATTTAGACTTGAGCAAAGCCACCCTATTTTTGGCAAAGCTTTTGACACTTGGAGAAGGGTAACGTATATCCCGCAGGGGTTGAGACGAGGGTGCTCTTGTTTTCTTGTCCTGGTTAATGATACGTGCAATGTACATGGTGAATTTGCTGCCATTAGAACATTATTGACCGAGCGAAGTGAGGTCTAAGATTCAAGTCGAAGGTTTCGCATTATTTCTCTTAATGTTGAAATGTTTGAATGTTTAAATGTTTATATGTTGCGCATTCACGGCGAAACGCAGTAATAGATTTTCATGAAATTTGACAGGTATGTACCTTTTATAATTGCGCGTCGACATATATACAAGGTTTTTGAAAATTTTGCATTTCAAGGATAATATAAAAGGAAAAAGGAGCCTTCTTCATACGCCAATATTAGAGTAAAAATCAGACTATAGAATTATTCATCATAATATTCAGCTGTCGAGTTGATTATAAATTCAATATCTCAATGCAACTTGGTAAAAAATCAGCAGCTTTGTAGACTAATAATTGCATGCCTCATTAAATGCAATTTTCATGCACTATTAAATGAACTAATGGACGCGTGCAGTAACGCATGCAATTAATAGCTTAAATAACATAGTATTGTCTCTCGATTACACAGATGTGTGGAGAAGCCAGTCTATTGCTGTATTTCCATAAGGCTATAGTTTCAATCAGGTACTTGTGGATGAGACTATTGCGTGAGGTCTACTGTTCACAGAACTACTAGTATTTTCTGCTTCATAAGGAATGGGACTGACAACTGTTCCACTATCCACTATATTCTACTCAACTGTATGTATTTCGAGAAGCTATAGTGAGGTCCACGTTATAATGGCAGTGTTTGATTAGCAATGGAATTGCTATCCTTGTCTATCATTCAACATAGCGGATAGCACTATCTCTTTCACGCTTCGATCTGTTGCCAGATCGTCTTTTAACAATGTAGAAATGGTAATTACTTAACAAAATATTTCATCTTAGTTGTGTTAATCCATTATGAAATATAATTTCCTGCTTAATAAAATATAATTATTGATTTTTTAAATGTGAATGAACAGTTAATATTACATCAATAAACCTGTATCGGCTACCGTCTATAGAAGGCATTGACAAGACAGAAAATTGGCAACGTTGTTTTCGTATAGTTCATTTTATTCCAGTTAACTAAACTGTAGTACCGGATTCATTTTGTTCTTTTCATTATCGTAACAACATTATTGGCTTTCGATTTTTATTTTACCTCATTATTTATGTTTCTTTAATTTATTTCATCCCACTCCTCCTTCTCACCCCACTCCTATTTCTCCTCTTCCTCCTCCTACTCTGTCATCACCACCTCTTCTACTTATTTCTCTCCTAATCTCAATTCTTAATCCTCATCATACCTTAATTCTCTTCTTCCTTCTTCACCTCCAACTCTATCTCCTCCACCCCTTTCCACTTATTTTTATTCTAATTCCAATTTTTCAAATTACCTCTCACATATCATTTAAAACAAAGTTATCACTAATAGCTCTCTGAACAGTGGACCTCACGCAGTTTTCTCATCCACAGGTATCTGGTGTCACCTGTTCAACGGCTTCTCCAGACATCTGTGTAATGCATGCAATGAATAATCCACTTGTCAGCTAATTCTCTATGAATAATTTTTTAGTCTGATAAATCCTACATTCAGAGTAGATGATATATATTGTGATATCAGAATATGGAGGAAATTCCTTTTTCTTCAATATCATCCTTAAAATGAAAAATTTCAAAACCTTTGTGTATGCATCGACGCGCAGTTGAAAAATGAATATTCCTGTCAAATCTCATAGAATTCTATCAACGCGTTTGGCCGTAAATACGTTACCTACAGACAGACAGACAAAAAAAATCCGATTCAAAACATAGACCTCACTGCGTTCGGTCAATTACTAGTAGTTCTGTGAACAGAACCTCACGCAGTTTTCTCATCCACAAGTATCTGGTGTCACCTTTTCACCGGCTCCTCCAGACATCTGTGTAATGCATACAATGAATAATCCACTTGTCAGCTGATTAATCATGAATAATAAATTTTTTAGTCTGATTAATCCTATATTCAGAGTAGATGAAAATATAGTAATATCAGAGTTATGCCTCCAATTTTTCGCTATTTTTGCTCTTATATCTTTTTCAAAATCGATGGGAAAAAGTACTGATCATGAGCTTATAGAGCAATGAATTCTCTTTAATTTTATGTATAATTCAACATTCTTACGCATTTCCCCACGACTGACGAGAGTCAGTCAAGAAAGTGACGAGAGTCAATATTTTGTCCAACAAATTTGAACTGTATAATGGTTCATAGAATATTTATTGAAAATTATTCGAATTTGATTAACGGATTTATTCTTACGATGTCTTCTTCCACATTCTTACGCATTTCCCTACGACTGACGAAAATCAGTCAAGAATGTGACGAGAGTCAATATTATTGTCCAACAAATTTGAACTGTATAATGGTTCATAGAATATTTATTGTAAATTCTAATTTGATTAACGGATGTATTCGGAAGCTATCGTCAAACATACAAAAACAATAACGGACAACTCAAGTCAAGACTCAATAGTCAATAAACATTAGAAATGTAGCACTTAAGTTGAGAAGAGTTGGTGGATCACAACTATTTTAACATAAGGAGTTGTTTAATTATTAGTTGTTTATTTAGCTGCATTTACACCAATATAGAATACACCATAACAGAATATTAATAACTTGATCTTTATAGATTCTATTAGATTTAATGAGACTTGACAAACACATATGTTCATCATGTGTATGATAAGTTATGTTCAATCTAATAGAACCTATAAAGATTAGATTATTAGAATTTTGTTAATAAATTTGATGTAAACGCAGCATACGAGTTGTAATTACGAATTCTGGTACATCTAAAATGGAAGTAGTACATTCAACATCTCCTATCATCTTGACGAAACCATTCTTTTCGAAAGCTCACAATCACTGGAAAAACAAATTTATGGAATTTTTACTTGTGATTTCCTGGTGTGAGAGAATTCTTGTTAGGCCGAGAGCATTCCCAATAGATTGATTGATTGATTGATCATTAGTAAGGAATTTTCTGATGATTTAGGATAAAGATTCATGACTAGGCTATAACAATAATATCGTTCAGATTTGACGATAGTTTTGATGTTTCCCTGGTAGAGTGAAAGAATTTATTGTATTTGTAGACTTCTCTAACGGTTTGACCACATTCCCAATTCACTTCGATCTGCCAGCATTGACTTGATGCTATTATCTATAAAGCCTGGTTTTCACTAGTAGACTTAGTGGTAGAGTAACTGGAATACTTACTCTTCCGAGCTTACTCTACTCTACTTACTTGTTCGAGTAACTGTTTTCACTACAATTGAGAATAGTAGGTGAAGTGTGTTGTCTAGTTCTAGTATACGGAGCTACCCTTTAAATGTCAATACTTTATAATAAATTCACTCTTGAATACTAACTAATACTTTTTAATAAATAGCAATACTTCTTAAACTTGATAGCCTCCGGCACGACTCTACTCTACTAGCTCGAGACTAGCATAGTAGTGGTAGAGTCGAGTGAGAGCGGTGGTGAGGGAAAGCAAGTGGTAGAGTACTATCCCACGGTGCTATCCCACTCTACTCAACTAAGAACTAGTACTCTACCATGAACGTTTTGATTGGGAGAGTTCACAAGATAGTAAGTACTTGCTCAGGGAACTTCACCACCAACTCTACTAATGAAAACCAGGAATGTCGACAATTTGAAGTGAATCTCATTTGAACGAAGTGTCTGCTTAATTGTTTTGAGCTGCAAATTATAGGCCTAACTGACCATTTACAGATAACTTGCTTACTATTCAGTACCGTTATCATTCCATTAATATCATTTACTATATAATTGCTTGTTAACGGGAGTTCAGTACAACAGTTGTCAAAATTCAGTGGAGTTCTTGAGTTTATGAACGAATTAAGGTCATAATCCATGAGGGTGCGAATTCCACCACTCCATGACATATTATGATAATATATTCCGAAATTCTACTACTCAACTTAAATCTTTAGATACCACTTTTAAGCCTTTTCCTATTACAGATGGAAATAGATTGAAAGTTGCATTTTGTTCAAATGCTAATTGATAAATAATTATTGTTAAACAAAAATCCTTCCTGACCTGTAATTAGGAGGAACTGGGTTCGATTCCCGGGCTGACGAATAATTTTTGTATAGTAGCGCTCATCGAATTCCCATGCAGCTGTTTACCCTGTTGTCAATATTTGCAGTAGCAGAAGTCTTCGGGGTGATTTACAGCATTTAATTTTTGTTTAATAATAATTACTCTTCTTATAAGTCTGAATCTTGGTCTTTGAACCAAAACTTGAATTTGATCCTATAGGGAAGTCCACGTTATAATGGCAGTGTTTGCTTAGCAATGGTATTGCTATCCTTGTCTATCATTCAAAACAGCGGGTAGCGCAATCTCTTTCTCGCTTTGCTCTGTTGCCAGATCGTCTTTCAATAATGTAGAATTGATAATATTAACAAAATGAAAGTTAGTTATGAAAATTCATTATGAAATAATTGAAAAATATAATTGCTTGCTTGATAAAATATAATTGAGTATTTTATAAACGAGAATGTACAGTTAATACTACATCAATAAACCTGTATCAGCTACCTTCTATAGAAGGCATTGACAAGACAGAGGATTGGCAACGTTGTTTTGCTATCTTTTTCCACTGGCATTATAACGCGGACCTCACTATAATACGTAAGATAATTGATCAACATATTAAAAAAAATATAAACAATTTTGAGCTAATCAATTATTCATAAATGAGAATAAATTTTTAGAGAAAAATGAAAAACTCACCAACTATTTAGCGCGTATAGAAAATCTTGTAGAGAAGAAATTTAGCAAAATTCCAAAAACAAACACTAAAACACTTGGAAAATGGTACAGAAATTCACTTCAAATTTTTTAATAAATATAATTTATAAAAGAGACCTTTTTAGTAAAACTGTACAACAATTCAACGCGCCTCATCATTAGACTTTTTCGTAAAATTTTGAATGGTAATTTTTCGTCACACTGACACTTTGCCTGGCACACTTGATCTCACTGACACGGTTCCGAGATGTGGACTGACTGAGCCGAGAGCGTAAAATTCTGGCAACAAGAAATTCTTATTAGCAGCCACCCCGCGGTTATTATGAAAAGGAAACACCACCACAGAGTCCACCAATATTGGTGCCGCAAGTTTTACCACTAGCCAGAGGAAGCTCCTCTGATACGGTACACAGGCAATCTGGTTTTGCATTTGGACTGATTGCGGCAAATTTCGTCTGCAAAGTGTTTAAATTTATCTTGAGTGTCAATTTACTATTTGAAAATATTACTGTTTGGTACTGTTGTCAACTATAATAATTGATAAATACAATCTAAAGGCCGGTTTCCAAGCTCATACTAGACTTTAAACAGCTGGAGTCAGAAAATTGGCTTTCCGAAACGGGGCGTAGTCACTGTAAACGTTTAAATTGACTCTCGAAAAACTAGAAAATTGAAAAGGAAATAAAATAAATAGAAAATATTGTAAAGTTTCAGATATTTTGGATTATTTAGAAATGTTCCATTTCGTCAAGGAAAAACGTTTCCAATTATAGAAATGAGAAAATAAAGATTATCATAGAAACTGTAACTACGCCCCGTATCGGAAAGCCAATTTTCTGACTCCAGCTGTTTAAAGTCTAAAACTTAGCTGAATTCCGAGCTCGGAAACCGGCCCTAAATATCTCAAAGTAACTTCTTCAACCCCTGCAATTTCTCACTACAGCTCTGAACATAAAAGACGGGTGCCTGAGCGACAGCTCCCATATCCAGCATCGCTGGCTACCCTCTTTTCCTGCTACAGCTCTCATCCCAGAATTTCCATAGATGGCCGTACAGCTCTGGCACTTGCACAGTAGTAGCTCACAAAATCTATCAAACTGCAGTATTTAGTATCCAAATATTAGAATGTTATGTTTACTCTACAAAACTCAATTCTACTTCATCGTATAGTTCATTTCATCTATTTCATGCTTTTTTATAAGACAATACATAAAAATCCTTATTTTCATTAAATACCTCTTACATAAGCTCAAACCAAATTTTTATTTTCTGGATTGAAGAGGTGTTTATAGTTTCATAAATAGTTTTTTTCGGAATGATAAACTATTATTTATTCAAATTTCACATATTTTATGACAATATTCAATAATAGAGGTCGATTTACTTAAAAAAACCTCATAGTTCTTCCTCAAGTCATCACTTGCTCAAGTTCATCACTCATATTCGGTAGCTATTAGCACTCTAAAATACATCTCAAAGAAACATTGAAGTATAATATACTACCCATCAGGCTCGCTTCGCTCGCCATATCCGTCTAGCCAGGGCGCTCCGCCCCCTGGATCGTCCAATAGTGAGATCAGCAGGCTCGCTTCGCTCGCCTGCATTTTTCATTTGAGCATTTTTATCATATGTTAGGACAATCCAGTCGGGGGTCCAGACTAAACGTCTGGCTAAACGGATATGGCGAGCGAAGCGAGCCTGATGGCTAGTAATATAATATTCCCAGGATTGAAGTAGCAGTGCCCAATCAATTTTCCGCGATAAATGCATTTAAATCTTCAACTTGGTGCCAACCTAACAAAGTCAACTCAACTTAATGCCAACCTGACAAAATTATTAATTTAGTTGCCAGTTAACAACTGTTTCGAAGAGGTACTGTATTTAGATTATAGTTCTATAGTAACATATGATATGGAAATTTCAATTAAAATTAAGAGATTGGGAGAAGAAGGATATACATGCTAAAAGACGAACTTTAAACCCTTAAAAACAACCCTTAGAGTTAAAATATTGCCAAAAGATTTCTTAGTGCGCCTCTAAAGGGCCAACTGATCATACCTACCAAATTTGAACGTTTTTGGTCCGATAGATTTTTAGTTTTGCGAGTGAGTGAGTCAGTCAGTCAGTCAGTCAGTGAGTGCCATTTCGCTTTTATATATATATATAGATTTTCTAGTGACTAGTGATTGACTGAATAAATCAAACTCTGCTACACAGAAAAAATCTGGTGTGGCACACTCACACAACTTTCCTTGCCGTTATGAAAATTGATCACCTGACGCTAGTGTTCCCGCGCATCTCAAGTCTACTATTCAAAGATCTGAGCCAGCTGGTGACAGGCAATAACGCTGTAGACACACGAGGTCTGCTATCTCTTCATAGTGAATGATTTAATAGAATCAACAGTTGCCAACATTTTGCAGTTGAATAATAACATTTTCTCGAATATCAAGCTTATTTTCAATTTTAGGTGAAAATGCTACTAGACATTAATGGTAGAGATTTTCATGCTCAATCTTTTCCACTTGGACATTTTTGTTTAAATTGTATCTGAAGCCTTATAATTGGGAATCTAAAATCAAACTTTGCATAGATAGGGCGGAGCTCCTGAAATTTTTACAGATATGAGACTTGTTGCAGTTGATAGAGCTCATCAATGACTATTTCAGGCATGAAATTAATCAAAATCGTTGAAGCCGTTTTCGAGAAAATCGCGAAAAACCCTGTTTTTGACAACATTTTCGCCATTTTAGCCACCATCTTGGATTGTATTTGATCGAAATTGTTCGTGTCGGATCCTTATAGTGTAAGGATCTTACGTTCCAAATTTCAAGTCATTTCGTTAACTGGGAGATGAGATATCGTGAACACAGACGCACATACACTCATACACACACACACACACACACACCACACACACACACACACACACACACACACACACACACACACACACACACACACACACAAAGTAGGCATTACAGTAGTCTGTGCTACTACGCAACTCAAAACAGCTATTATGTTTGCTCAGTGATGACATCTTTCAGCTTTTATTTTTAATCGCCAAGTTGAAAAAATAATATAATAAATATTAAAAAATTACGTTTTTTCGCATCAATGTCAAGCAATGGTAATCATGAGCTGGAAAAAAACTTTTTTCAAACACATTAGCAACATTTTGTGATGAAAGGAGTGATTGTTTTGATCTATGTAGTTTTTCTGAACAAAAATCACAGATGAAGTCATCCATCAATCAGATCCTGATTTTATTTCAAATAAATAAGTAGCTGAACAGCATGCCATGCTGGATACGAGAGCGTTTGAGCTTTTTGGCGTAAAGCTGAGCTGTAGCAAACGATTCCCATTTTGTCAACCAGCGTTGTAGAGGAAATTTGTGGTAGCCAGTAACGCTGGATAAAAGAGTGGAAGGACAAAGTCATACAAGTTCGCAAAGAGCGCAAAGGGTTTATTGGACCCTTGCGGAGCAGGGGTTACCTGTTAGTCATCAATATTTTTGTAATGTCCACTCACAAAGTCAATATCCAAAACTTTTTTATATGTAATAGCAATTTCGTAGTTTTTATTCCCAATAATATTCCTAGTGGTAAGGAATGATTTATTGCAAGATATGGTAACATTACTGAAGTAGATCATAGATGATTAAACATTTTTGAAACTTTCCCATCCTACTTATGGAAGAAATACGTAGGCCTATGTCTCAATCGAACAGTTGATGAGGAAAAATGAGATTATTTGAATGAAAACTTCATGAGAAAAATCAACACTCATCAATTCTCAACTTAATAGGTTGTGAACAAAGTTGTGATCATCAAATTTTTTTCTCAGTATTGGCGAAATAAATGGAAGAAATACGTAGGCCTATGTCTCAATCGAACAGTTGATGAGGAAAAATGGAATTATTTGAATGAAAACTTCATGAGAAAAATCAACACTCATCAATTCTCAACTTAATAGGTTGTGAACAAAGGTGTGATCATCAAATTTATTTCTCAGTATTGGCTCAATAAATGAGTAATATGAATGGAGAGCAGTTTGGGATCTGATTCGTTGACAAAAGAGAAAGAAATTGACATGAGGATTGAAAAAATGAAAAAATACATGAGGAAAAAATTAGACGAGAAGAGCAATATCTTCAAGATTTGCTATTGGTATTTTGAAATAGCTGACAAAAGACAAAATATATTCAGTAATCGAAGAACAAAAATAATAATTGTTATTTCGATTCTCACCTTGTAACAATTCGAAATTGATTTCTACAGATTGAATCAAAATGCGAATGAACTATCGAGGAAAATATTCATCATCTCATCTATAAAAAGTAAAAACTTTCTACCACAAAACTGTCAGATAATAGTCGATAACTGACTTTGCTGTTCACCCAAATCTAAATTATTGTATATTTTCCAATTCATTATTGATTTTTTATTGAAGAAGCGAAACAAAGTTCCAGTTTAGATTGATTTTCTAATTTTTTTCTAATAAATTTCGGAAACCCATTATAATAAAAAATTCTACTTGGTCTTTAATTGTGAAACAGAATCTCCTCTTCCATTTGACGTGAATAATTTATGAAAAATATATATCGTAAAATTCGATTTTCTAGATTCAAAATATCATGAAATAGAGGCATTTTTCTCATTTTCGCGTTCGCTGTAGTTTTTCGATGAAGATCGATTTGAGGCAACTGAGCATGTAGAGCATGAAGTTCTCTTCTATTTGAGACCAATCACAAGTTCCTAAGATTTATTAATCTCAATTTAGAGGACGTTAATTATTTAGTATTTAGTAGATTAGTAAAAAAATAAAAAAAATCTGGTGTGGTACACTCACACAACTTTCCTTGCTCATTGAACTTTAAGCCTCATTTTCAAACAAGAATAATTCAGGGGAATAACATAATGACGATTGGCGGCTACATATTTGCAACTACGATCAGACTGCCACTGTATATGTGTATATATAATTGTTTTCAGAGTACTTTTTCCCTTGTGTAAATTGTGAAATTCAATGATTTTTTTCTTTAAAGTCGTCAAAACAGCTGTTCTACACATGAAATATCTTGACTATGACTGTGTTCTTTTTATAAACTGCTCTACCTACCTACATCATGCACGAGGAGGAGGCTACAAAGTCCATTTCTCAAGGATGGGTGAACCCCCCATTAGTTTCCCAGGAAAAAGACTCATGCCAGTTGAAGCTCTATCACTATACAGAGTATGAATTTGAACGAATCGCTGGAGCCGTTTTCGAGAAAACCGTGAAAAACATGGCTTTTTAGTCATTATCCGCCATTTTTCTCAAGAATATTACGGAGCTCCTGAAATTTTCCCAGAAATGATACCCATGCCATTCGAAAGGGCTTATGAATAGCTATCCATGGTATAAATTTGAAGAAAATCGTTAGAGCCGTTTTCAAGAAAACCGTGAAAAACATGGCTTTTTAGTCATTATACGCCATTTTTCTCAAGAATATTACGGAGCTCCTGAAATTTTCCCAGAAATGAGACTCATGCCAGCTGATAGGGCTTATAAATAGCTATCCATGGTATAAATTTGAAGAAAATCGTTAGAGCCGTTTTCGAGAAAAACATGAAAAACATGGTTTTTTAGTAATTATCCGCCATCTTGAATTGAACTTTATTGAATTTCTTATTGTCAGATCCTCATGGTATCCATAAGGACCTTAAGTTTAAAATTTCAAGTCAATCGGTTAATTAGGAATGGAGTTATCGTGTTCACAGACATACACACATACACACACACACACACACACACACACAGACCAACACCCAAAAATCATGTTTTTGGACTCAGGGGGCCTTGAAACTTATAGAAAACTTGTAATTAGGGTACCTTAATTTTTTTTGGAAAGCAATACTTTCCTTACCTATGGTAATAGGGCAAGGAATGTAAAAATGCAATTCGCTATTTTTTACTCAGCTTTAACTCTTTATTTGTGGTAAATTGTAAGAATGGAATAGTTTATTGAAGAATATTTTCTCGACAACATATTTCGAATATCTCATATTAAGGTGCGTACAGACTTTCGCTCTGCTCCGCAACCGAACGTCACTCCAGCAGAGCGATTGATGATCGACCGGGGAACAACAGTGGTTCGACCGGGGAACGCGAGAAGATCAAACATCTTCCGTAACGTTCAAGATGGGTGCGTGGGCGGCGCGACTGTGGTTCGATGGAGGAACGAGGGCGGTACGAGGGAGGAGCGTGCTCGGTGCGGGTTGGAAGAGCGTATATGTGTACGCAGCTTAAGGTATTTCACAAAAAAGATTAATTTCCGATAACCATGCGTAGTAATTGTCCAATACAATATTTCCCTAATATTATTAGCCCAGTCAACAGAGGCAAAAAACTGAATTTCGTGCAAATAATTGAGGGAAAGCTGAATTTTTGCAGGATGTTAGTTTACATAGCCTAGAATCACAAAATACTCATCTCCCCCCCCCCCGCTTACTTACCCCCCTGGACCAACCCCGAAGTTTGAAACAGCAATGGTTTCGTAAAACAAGTATATCCTAGTACCAAATCAAGGTATCGAGCTGACTTTGATTTCATCGTTTTAAGAATTGAACTACAATTTTGATGTCGTATTACATTTTATCGTATATCTATCGTTCAGGAAGTTATTTCCATACAAAGGAGATAAGGAACTTTTCAACTCATAATTTTATATTTTGCCGAATAAAAGTTTACGTTTACATTTTTCGAAAAAAATGTTTGATATAAAAGTTATAGATCGTTTTGAATCTTTGAAAACTGTGTGGAATACAAGGCTATTTGTTATCGTGTGTACCCGGAAATCTATTCCAGATAGAACGCTCTACCTGGTCTAAGGTTATAGAGCACAAAATTACGCGCAGATAGATTTTGGATCATAAATTTAAATTGTGAAAATTGGAATATATAGTCGATTAAGGAAATTTCTTCCAAATTCCTATTTTTCGAAAATTTGACTAATTTTTGATTATTTGTATTTCAGCACTCAATGAAGATAGAGAACCTCGAATTATTTCATACAATTATCAATTTCATTAACTAGAAAAAGGTGGAAGTGAATGTTTCTGTAAGATGAATCGATTTGGCGTTAATCTCAAAGAACTGGAAAAGGAACCGAAAATCCCTGGTTTTTGGGGCACTTTATAAAAAGCTCCAGGACTAGGAAAAAGTGAAAACAAAATATTTCTGGCCAACTGACAATATTGCAAAGCTAGAGAGAGATAGCGCTATCTGCTTTGTTGCATGAAAGACAAGGATAGCAACACTATTGTCAATCGTATACTGCCATTATAAAGGTGCATACAAATATACGCGCCTGGAACACGCTCCGCACTCGCTCCAATCATGAACGTTACGCGAGATGTTACGCAAGGGTTCGATTGAGGTTCGAAATATGTTCGAAGGATGATCGCTCCGCTCTTTTCTTATTGTTGACTTCGCTACAACCTAACCTCACAATAATGTGAAACGTCCAATCCAGCTGATCGGGTGACAAAACTAAATAAAATATTCTTACCAGGGGATGATTGCTGGGTAGCCTAATAATACATTATATAATAAATTTATAATAATATTATGATTATTGCATTTATTTTAATGTTTTAGTTTTATTATAAAATGTTTCAAAATGTGAAAGGCTTGATTGGGAGTTCGGCTGCTTCCTTCTAAATGCTGATATGCCGGTACCTATTATTATAAATTCTTTTATAAATTTTTTTTATTCAATTTAATAATTAATTAATAATTTTGATAATTTTATTTGCTAACACAAAGATCGTAACTATTAACAAACATTAAACACAAAAACGTTGACCGCGCATGCGCAACTATTAGTTCGACCTAGGAATTTGCCAAGCTCGAGCTCTGTTTACCAAAATCTGGTACACGCTCTTCTCGCGTTCCACTCTTGCTCCACCTGCGATCAGCAATTGATCTGCTCGAGTGACATTCAATTGCAGAGCAGAGCGAAAGTATGTACGCATCTTTACATGGACCTCACTATAGCTCCGAAATAGGAATAGCAAAACTGCTATAAAAAACCACCTTCAGCGCTCCAGGTGGAAGTTTTGTCAACTTCCACAAAATTCCTAATTCGGAATTTGTAAACTGGGTTATATTAAATTTATAGAATGCATGTAGTAACTTCAGCACAAGCAGGTAATGTTTTTTATTCCTCAATTATTCTTCTTTATTCTTCTTTTTTTCTCTATTCTTCTTTAGACTATTATGAAAAAAATAGTGTACGTTACTTGGACGTGAATGTCTTTTGCAGTGCTGGAATGAAATTCTAGTCACCTCTAATGCCTAGTCTTCATTAAAGATAAGTAAAAAAATTCATTTTTTCTTTTTTTACGAATCTACTAATAATCAGCTTCCTCTAAAATGAGACTGATACATGATTATATCTTATTCATCAAGGCAGGTAATATGAATATTATGTATCCTACACTAATGGTGAAATGGCAAACATGCATTTAAAATTTCATCATAACATCTGAGGAGCCAGAGAGCTTGAAGACTAGTGCGGAAAGTGTCTTGAGGGATGTTAAAATATGGTGCAGAGAACTTCTAGTTAATGTCTCAAAGACTACCTTCATTAACTTTTCGATCAGAGAGCAACAAGAACACTCATCACTTCAATTTAGAATGTGTGATGCTGCTGTTGAAAGGGTGGAGAACACTAAGTTTATTGGCGTATTCATTGATCAGTGCCTGGACCTGGAGACCACATGAGGAGATCCTTATAAAGAAATTAATTTCAGCTATTTACACTCTTCACAAATTGGTTAGGATGCCTGATGAGAAAGAACCATGGCTTACCATGGCTACTTTGAGCCCCTTTAAGTTTATGGTATAGTTGCATGGGGAGCTTCAATCCATGGACGTCGTGTTTTTACCATTGATATAGAGAATAAGATTAAGAAGAGCGAAGTCCGCTATGATGCCACTGCGCTAGTGTAGCTACCAGAAATTTCGGGCAAGAAGTCGGGTATTTGTATTCGCTGTGTAGAAAAAGAGCCTTTTTCAAATGATAATATTTTTTTATTGAAGCAATAAAAAATATTCAAAGTATGGTAGTTTCATGCAGTGCTTATGGATGAACGAATCTGCATGCGCCAGATAAAAATATTTCTTTTCATACATGAGTATTTTTATATTTTCATAGGTCATGTTTCAAGCAGGCTAAGCCTAGTGCCAAATGATCGTTTCAAGGAATATTGTGCTTAGGTTGATTCATTATCATTATTTGCCAAGTAATAAAATATAAGTTTCGGTAATATTATAATAAATATTTTATTTCCATAGATCCAATATAGGTATCCATATTCCATTCCATTAATTTGTCTTATATTGTAATATTTTGTGAACTATGAAAATATTGTCTGCTAAATTTGTATTATAAAAAATATTATTTGCTAAAATTGTCTATAAATTCTTCATTATTACTATTGTTTCATTTTTCCCGTTCTTATAATATGTAGTTATTTATTATCTTGTATTAAATATAGGAGTATAGAGTATAGTGTTAGGTACCGTTCTTATAATATGTAGTTATTTATTATCTTATATTAATATAGGAGTACAGTATGGAGTATAGTTAGGTACCTATACTTGAGTTACAAAACGAATGAGAAACAGTTTCACGAAATATTGTGATAATGGTTAATTTATTATTATTTGTCATCTAATAAAATATACGGTAATATTAGCGATCTATAATTTTTGTTTTTTTCCCGTTCTTATAATATGTAGTTATTTATTATCTTATATTAAATATAGGAGTATAGTATAGTTAGGTACCTATACTTAAGTTGCAAAACGAATGGAAACAGTTTCACGAAATATTGTGATAACAGTTAATTTATTATTTATTATTCTAATAAAATATACGGTAATATTAGCGATCTATAATGAATTAATGTTTTATTTTCCATATCCTAAATACATGGTAATAGGGAAATATTGTAAAAATAAGATTCATTTGCTAATAGAATGGATCAAAATCTGTAGTGAGGTAGGTTCACTAAATTAGATGTTTGGTCGAGTTAAAAATAATGTTCAATGAACAAATCATTGTATCATATGGTAATGGAAATGACGAAAAGTTGAAAAAAAATTATATTGAAATCCATAAAGTATGTCGAAAGATATAACGCAATGAAATTCCATGTTTTCCCATATAAGTCTGTCTGGGCGCCTGACTTCTTGCCCGATATTCAATGGCGACGAGAAATGAAGGAGGCATCATGCTTCCAAACGCTTGAAGGTATAGCTTAGTCATCTAACTATATATATCAATGGTCTTTACCCAAAAGGGAGCAATCTGAGTGATGTTTCGAAAACCGCCACGCCATCCTTGCAGGGACTTATCCGTGCCAGCGGGCATTCTTCCGGCTCCCTGTCTGTACATTTATTTTTTGGCGAGTATGGCACTGAAATGGAGAAGTGGCTGGACGACTGGTGTAGACATTCACTCTCACAACAATAGCAACAGGGACATCGTGAGATTGGATGCCCACAGAACCACGTTTTTTGAGGCGAGCCCACAGTATATGGCCAAAAAGTGTATAGCCTAATGCTATTCCAATTGAAATTCGAAAACTGAATTCTGAATCAGTCTTTAAGAGAAAATTAAAATTATGGTTGAATGAGAGATGTTTTATGACATTGGTGAAATTTTGATTCAGTAATTTATTATTACAATATTGTGGTTAAGTGAAAACTTTATATTTAAATTAACTGTATGATCTTTTCCTTTCAAATAATGGCGACTTTCAATTCCACTGTTTTTAGCTTATTAAACTTCAATTTATTCCATCTGTGATATCAACTTGTTTTTTACTTTCCTTGCCCTATTACCATGGGTAATAGGTAATTTCTAAATTTCTATACTTTTCAAGGACCCCTGAGTCCAAAAAAGTGGTTTTCGGGTATTGGTCTGTGTGTGTGTGTGTGTGTGTGTGTGTGTGTGTAAATGATAAGTACGTCTATAGTAACATCCATATGGGAACGTCTGTTATAGTAGACTGCACAAAACTAATCCGATGTTTGTTGGAAGAAATGAGTACCTCCTCACCCCTTACCATAAACTTTGCCAATTCTTCAAGTGTACTGTATTATGAAAATATCAATATTAATTCTTACTTTAAGGGGGCCTAGGCCCCCCTCAAGGATCAGATAAATAATGAAAATGCGGGTCTATCTACACGAATCCTTAGAGTCTCATAATGATTTAATACTTTTCTCCATCAACAGTAGTATAATTCCTTCTACAGTATCAACAATGTAGCAAAATTGCCTTGAAAGTATGGATACGGGTACAGAGTAATAAATAATATATTTTTCTCTGTGGTATAGTTTGAATACAGAATGGGTACACTTATTGATCAGAGCACAATAAGTGAGTTATTGAATAAATTTCAATGTGAGAATTAAGTTGCAAGATTTCACAGTGAAAGCAAAAGAAAGGGCACAATCAGACAATCAAAAATGTATGTAAAGAGTTGTTGAGAATTATGGGAACAGCTTGATGTATCTTTAGCTTTCTAACTGAGAGTTATTCTCCAAGTAGAATATGATCCCCAATGATATTGTTGAAATTGTCATTGTAAAAGAAAAATTTATCTTTTTCCATGATTTTTAAGAAATCTGTTTCAGTGTATTCCTACTTTAGGGCCTCTCTGTAGACCCATATTTCTAATAAATATGTCATGATTGAATTTAATAACTAATATAATGTATATGTTTGTATTGATACTTAACCACATTTGTATAAAATTGAAAAAATGAAGCATCATATAATAACATCTTTGAATGTAACATTTATGGGAAAAACCCAGGTCCCTCTATCCTTTGGGGATCCCCCCCAATACCTCTTGGTTTTTGCCCCCCCCCCCATAGCAGTTTGGTGAAATGGCACCACTGAAGTTGAATGAAATCAACTTCAATTATTGTACGGTAATTGTATGGCAAGATTATGAGCTCTACTTAGAAATGGATTGTGAAACATGATAATTGTACTGGAATGTGATAAACTGTGATATTTTCATAATTATATATTCATTACAATCATTGAGAGAAAAACCAATAAGATGCTCATATTATCTTCTCAAATCTTAATACATTAACAATATACTACCGGTAATTCACGAGTGAATACTGATGTGGTCGATTTCAATGAACATTAAATGAAATGATTGTTTTCTTCTAAATGTCTATACTTGAGCATTCTGTTAATTTCGAACAGAGATTACTTTTACGGAGTTTTCTCAGATGATGCAGCAATCACTGAGGAATCTCCAACACATAACTCAATAATCCAGGAGAGAGTCATCTAAAATCAAAACTATTAGTGCAATATTGTTAAATTATTAGTGTTTTTCAGAAAATTATTAATCCCATAAATGTCTCTTACTTAAATGATAAGTTATGGAGTTCCAAATATTATAATATTTTTCGCATTCCCATTTTTCTTTTTTTTATATTTGAATCACTTCATTTGGGTCACTCGTTGTTTAGTCGAATATAGTATTTAATAGTATTATTCAGGTATATATCTATCACATAAATCTCTCTCAGCAGCTACTATATAAACGCTCAAAATAGCTTGCTAGGGAACGATAATGATAAGAATATGTGATGAATAATCTATCCTGTTCTAGGCGAGCAATATTTCTGTATCACAGATCTCCAAAAACTTCAACACTGAAATGTGAATATCTTTGAAACGGTTTGATATATTGATGAGCGATTTCCACCATTCATTGTCTCTTGAAATTCTTTATTTGAATCTTGTATTAAAACCTTCCCATAGAAAATTTTTGATTCAATGTGGCGGAACAAAGATGGCAGACCAAAATTTTGAAGCTACCTACAGAATTTTTTTTCCAATTTGAATAGGAATCCCAGTGGAGCCCACTTTTAAATTAACTTTGGAAAAGGAACATTAAGCTGTTTTCCTATTAATATTACGCTGTAGGCCTACGTGAATCCATAGAACTTCATAGGTTTCTCCGTATGGGTAAATGATTCAGAATCAGAATTCAAATTTTGTTAAATCAATAATACCAACGACATAGCAACTGTTATCCCAATTGTATCATTAATATTACGCGTATGCTACTGAAGGATAATAGTCAGGCAGACACACAGGAGCAAGTTATTTGTCTCATACAGTACTTTTAATGTTACTTTTATATCCTGAAAAAGGACGAAGAAGTGAGTAAAATATTTTTCGCCCCACTTGGATGTAATGAGCCGGTTTACGTGCGTCATATGGAGGCCGAAAGTGATTGTTTTCTGACCAGGCCGGTAAAATTTTTACGGCCCTAGGGCTGTAAAATAACCTTGAAGTCAGCTGATTCTGATTTGATGTGAACGTGTTTACAAAATAGTTTGTGAAACGGAATCAGTTTATGCTTCTAGAATTGAATAAAGTTTTTGCAATAAGATACTATCATTTTATTTGGATGAATGAAATACAAATGAGATATTATAAACTATTCAAATTCAATTTTCAGAGTATAATAGAATCTAACCTCAAACCTCCTAGTAAAGCGTTTATCACAGAACATGGTGGATAAACGGAATCATTTTATGCTTCTAGAATTCAAGAAAGTATTCTGTGATAATATACTATCATTTTATTTAAATGGATAAAATACAGATAAGATATATATTATAAACTATTCAAATAATTCGATTTTCATAGAAGAATAGAACTTCTAACCTTAACTTCCATTGACATTCAGATTCAGATCACATCAGATTGGCCGAATTTCAAGTGTGCTAAAACAGCTGATCAAAAACTTTTTCAAGTGTGATAAACCAGCTGATCAAAAACTTTTTCAAGTGTGATAAACCAGCTGATCAAAAACTTTTCATTATTTGTGTTTATCATTCAATAATTAAAGCATTTATAATAATATCATCTTATTGTCATTTGGAAGAATAAAAAGTATAAACTCAACCTCTTACATAATTGAACATAATCTTTTAGGTTATTTAGACAAATCAGAATAAAAAATAAAAATACTTGGACAATTTCTTGATATTCAGATTTGCTAGAGCTATGACCTTCCACTTTTGCTTTCGGAAGTGCTTATAATAGACAATGAGAATAATTATTATTCTCATATATATATTGTTTATTTCTCTGTGTGGCGAAAAATTACGTTCTCACCATGGGCAAAAATGTTTTTCCGGCTCTCAATCTTTTCTAGTCCTCGGCCTACGGCCTCGGACTTGAAAACCGATTTCGAGCCAGAAAAGTCTCATTTTCGGCCCTAGGTGCGAAATATACTATTTTGTCATAGTCATTCAATTTCAGCTGTTTTACATCCATGAAATCAAGCCGGTAAACAGCTGATTGTTGAACAAATCAACATATGATTCTCATTACAGTATACTATACTGTAATAAAATCATTATGTTTTCTTTACAGTCGAGTATGTTTCCTATTCCAAATTAGGACTGGCAAAGCTGGTACGAAAACCGCTTTTTAGCGCTCCAGGTGGAAATTTTGTCAACTACAATCAAGAAATTCCTGATTCGAAACTTGTAAACTAGGTTATGCTTATAGAATGCAAGTAGTAATGTCAGCACAAGCAGGTAATGTTTCCTGTTTCACAATTATTCTTTTCTATATTATTATGAAACAAAATAGTTACTTGGACGTGAATGTCTTTGCAGTGCTCGAATAAAATTCTAGTCGAGGCTAACGCCTCGACTAGAGACATCATTCTCGCCTGCAAAAGGCCTCTTCCCATCCTTGTTACTTAAGATACTATTGTTGTTCAATGAACTTGACCTGTAAAAAGGTTCGAAGAGAGCGTGTTCAAAATTTGAAGCTGATCGATCAACTCTTTCTAAAGTTATTGTAGTGCATTCAAACAAAGAAGCAAACCCACAGACTGTCAACAACTTTGAACTTGAGTGAAAAGTAAGAACTTGCTAACGCTCGTTCAACAAATATTATTGAGAGAACAACGGGCGGTATTATCAAGTTGGGAGCACATAACTTGAAGGAGTCAAATTATTTCAGTGTAGGAGATTGTGTATTTTACGAGAGAGTGTGTTTTCTGAGGGATATATAGGCCTAAAGTGAGAAAGTGAAGAAGTGAGGATTTAATTGAATTGCAGTTTTAGTTTTTTTGCACGGCCGGCCCTCTCTCACATTCAACCATCAACCCTCCAGTACGATGCTACATCAACTATATTATACAATCCTACTCGGTGGAATGGGGGATTCACAATATTACAAGCAAGAGTTGATAGTAATGAATATTATTGATACAAAAAAAATTATAAATCTAGGCATGGGAAAGTCAAATTCAAGGTAGGTTGAAGATAATATTATGTCTGAAGCATTGTATGAAATAATAACAAAACCCCTCAGTTTTGAAGAAAGGAGAGCATTAGCACACAACCGGGTAAGAGAGAGAGAGTTAGAGAGAGAGTGAGAGAGACAGGCGCAGGAGTGATAGAGAGAGGATGAGGGAGGGGGTGAGAGAGAGAGTGGGAGAGAGAGAATGAGAGAGGAAGCAATAGAGCTAAATAAGGTTGAGATAAGAGACAATGTCATGCAGGAGTATTGTCCAATGGTGGTCACACACACACTTCTACAGTCACATTAAGTTATAAACAGAATATTTCAAAGAAAGAACAGTCTGTGTCAAAATTGAAACCAGTTTACTTCCTAGCTATTCTGCCAGCTTAACTGACATAAGTGACAAAAGTTTATAGCGACAAACAGAGACTGTTTTACAGGTAGAGAAATTAGTCACGGACTCGCCCCGCCAAAACAAGACACTTCTTTTTCAGCACAAGAACGACAAAAGTGGCCACCGCCAAAACAAGACTGATTTTCAGTGCTAGGATGGATGTGTCTGACTTTGACGGTGGTGTATACTGACATCGCCCCATACCCGTCAAGTTGTATCCTTTCTGAGGAGGTGATGAAATACCTTCATGTAATACCTCAGTTGATAACCAGACTGATAGCTTCATCTGCCATATCATTGATGGATGAAAATTTGACTGTCCTAGCATTAGGCTCAATTTACTCGTAAACGGTGCATCTGACGGGAAAATATAACTGAACAAAATGTGTTTATAATATTGTGTTCTACATCTGGTTCAGTCATTAAAAGGGCTTATTATTATTTTTTTTCTGTTTTCAACCAACTTGAAAAAAATTTTCCTAAAAATAGCAAAGACGGCGAATATCTCCCGAACCGTGCGTTTGACGGGAAAATGTTACTGAACCAAAAGTGCTTGGAATTCAATTTTACATTAGAACCAGTGATAAAAATTGATTGATCCCTCCTCCCTACGCCGCGGGGGTGTAAGTTGTGCCAACTGGTGCTCTGTAGGTGACAAGTAGTCGTGGTGACAACTTGACGCCAGCGTGCAAGGTGTCATGTAGACGTGAGCCATCCCCGTTTACTTGTCTCCTTTCTAAGGAGGTTACAACTAGTCGAGGGGACACCCTGACGCGAGGGTGCGAGGTGTCAAGTTGTCGTTTACGGTCATGACTAGTTGGCACCTTTGGTCCAGTAGGTGTCAAGTAGTCGGGGTGACAACTAGACGGCTACCCATCCGTGCCAGCGGGCATTCTTCCGGTTCCCTGCCTGTACATTTATTTTTTGGCGAGTATGGCCACCACCTCTACATAGAGGGTACACCCTCTACTCTCTATGTAGAGGGTGGTGGTATGGCACTGAAATGGAGAAGTGACTGGACGACTG